>NC_135538.1:127661010-127763510 GCF_045843805.1 Urocitellus parryii | reverse complement strand
AAAGCTTTATAATGTTTCCATTAAAGCAATTTTTTTGTATTTCTTTGATTCTGTAATTGTTGCCTTTTAAAAATCACTTTTCCTAACTTGTGCTGGTGATGGGAAATGCAATTATGAATGTCGATTTTTTAAAAATTTAACTTTTGCCAAACCCTTTTATTAATCCCCGTAATTTAAGTGCTAGATTACCTTGAATTTTCTAGGCAAACCATTTGGCATGCTCCTTAAAACTGTTATGTATTTATAATTAATATTTTAATTAATGCAAACAGCTCTTAAAAATACATTTAATAAAGGTATGGTAACACTCTTCCTCACACCCTTTCCCCTTTTCACAGTTTCTAGCTTTCACCTCTCACAGGTAACCACTATTATTAATTTTCTTACGAATTTTCTTATACTTTTTTTGTGACCATAAAAGCAAATATAATTTAAATTCTTTTTACTCTCTTCTATTCCCAAACGTGGCAAATTATATACAGAGTTCGGAGTGATTTTTTTCCTTTGTTATGAACGGAAAACGTTTTGAAGTCTCTTTAACAGCAAGAAGGGAAGAGAGGGTCGGCGAAGAGGAGGGGAGCCAGCAAACGACTGAGTGTCAGTCCGGGAGGTGGCTAGAGAGGCCCGGAAGTGGCCTCTCTGCCCCGCCCTGCGGGTGGTTTGCTAGTTTCGGACACTTTTGTGAGTATGGGGTGAAAGGGAGGCGTCCATATGGTGCCCACTTTCTTGTGTGGGTTTAGTTCACCCGTGGCTGTCCTGCCAGTCCTGCCCTTCTTTTGTCCCCGAGTAGGGACAGAGGAGTCCTTTCCTGGCAGTGCCTTTGCAGTCTGCGTGCGGAGAGGGAGACCCTGGGGGAGGCCTTGGCAGGGGCGGGGAGGGCACTCCTTGGCCCTAAGAACTGGGTCGGGAGTGCTTACGCCAGGCGCATTGTGATTCCCTTAACCAGTGCCTTTTCCGGGTGTCTGGGTGGCCCCTTAGAGTGTCTGGAAATAGGATTCGTGGGTCACACAGACCAACTTTGAAAAAACGGGAACCGTTAAATTTTTACTCGTCCTGGAGACAAGGTCAGTTCTTTAAATTATTATGTCACCGAAGGAGAGTCAGGACTTTGGAGTTGTATTGCCTGGTTGGATCCCACCCCTACCACTTATTAGCTGTGTGATTTGGGACCAGTCCCTTAACCTCTCTGTACCTTATTTTACTGCTTCGTAAAATGGGGATTGATATCACCTAACTCACTGGGTCAATGTGAAGATTAAGTGATCTAATATGGGTAGGATGCTTTTTAAAGTACCAGGTACAGAGTAACCACAATGTAAAGATTGGCTGCTATTATTTGTTATTTCTAATGACAGCAGCACATTGTCTTCAGTGAGTAGTGTTAATGACTGGCTTTTGTTACTGTTTTTTTCTTTCTTTTTTGAATTTTGGTGTCATTTACCAGTTCTGTTTGTAATGGATGATTTCTGTATTTTAGGAAGGAAAAAATAAGATACTCTCAATATTCTATCCCAAAGCGAAAACTCAAAGTGGTTTGGTTTGTGTGTTGTGATGTCCCAGGGACAAGCTGTCTTATTTATTTTGCAAAGGAGAAAGGAAGTGTTGTGGAAGAAGGCAGTTTAGTTTACTTAAGGGGATTGAAAAAGAGTCCAGAAAGGAGGGGACATGTAAGTTGGACTTCTGGGCTTGAGTGCTGTTTACTCTGAAGATACATGGCAGCATGTAGGAAATACTTATTAAGAGCATAGTTAAGTTTGGTAGGGTAGCTGCTGAGCTCTTGCAAATTCAGGGTATCTTTATGCCTTTTTAAAAAATAGATTCCTCTGTTGAATGTACATAGTCTGGAAGACACAAGTATCTGAGCCCTATCGGAGCTCCCACTGGCCCCTTTGGCTGAGTGGTCTGAACAATGACACCTACATGACCATTCAATATAGTCCCTTAGTTCATTTGTGGAGAGAGGGTCACCAGTTGGTTGTGATCAGAAATAGGTGCTTATCTGGAATTAAAGCATTAGTGATTTTAGGCAGGAGAAGGCCTTGGTTAAGTATTTTAGAGAGCACTCTCTGATGGCAGCCCGAAAGATGTAGGAAGCTGGGTGGGTTAAAAGTACTTAATTAGGCTAGAGACAAAAATGAGGACCTGAGCCATGCTGATAGCAGGGAGAATAGATTGAGAGACATTCTAGGGGTAGAATAGATTGGAACAAGTGATCCTTGTAGCAACTAGAGGTAATCAAATGATTCTAAAGAAGCCTAGTGACTAGTTGCTGCTATACTAGGGAATATTTTGCTGGAGAACGAATAGATGAGGCAGCAAGAAAATCAGCCTGGGTCAGGGCATACTGAGTTGTGTTTGTTTGCAAAATTTCCAGGTAGAAGTGTCTGGGAGGCAGCTCAAGATAGAAATCAAGATTTTTGGAGGAAGGGGGGTAACTAGGTGACTGAACCTAGGTTATATTCTCAGAGCTCTACCACTGAGCTATACCTTCAGCTCCTTTTTAAAAATGTGTAGTTTACTAAGATCACCTACACACACAGAAATGTGTAGTTTACTAAGATCACCTAACTAGTAGGTGGTCAAATTGGTTTATGAACTCAGGAAACGTGGCTTGAAAGTGTGCATCTAACCAGACTGTAATAGAACGCTGGGAAGAGACAGGAAGGATGAAAGCAGGACAGAATTCAGGTCCCTGAATCCAGGGAAAGTGAGTTTCTGGAAGTAGATACCAGCATCAGCCTGGTTGATTTAGAAAAAGCCATGAAAAATGGAAACAGAAGGAAGTATTTCTGGTTACTTCTGCAGGAGAAATTTTAATGGCTTTCTTCCTGGTTTGCTGTGTACAGTGTGTTGAAGGCTAAGTGGGAGCTTAGGACCAGAGTCCAAGTCTGGAAGACTTTCTTTTAAGAAGTTTGGACTTAAAGGGGAGTAAAGAGTGGCAGATTAAAGGAGTGGCAAGGATCGGGGCAGCCACTGCTCTGTTCAGAGCAAAAGCTTGGTGATATTCTTTGATATTTCTTAGAGAAACAGAAGATCCTTCAGTGCAAAGTTCAAAGAAGTCTGGGGGAATTTTTTTTTTCACCAAGATGAACCCAGGGGCACTTTACCACTGAACCACATCCCCAGCCCTTTTTATATTATATTTAGAAACAGGGTTTCACTGAGTTTCTTAGGGCCTTGCTAAGTTGCTGAGGCTGGCTTTGAACTTGAGATCCTCCTGCCTCAGCTTCCTGAGCCACTGAAATTGCAGGTGTATGCCACTGTGCCCATGGTCTGGGGAAATTCAACTTTCTCATCTGAATGTGAGTTAATTTTCTACCAGTTGTTTGGATGAGCCTCACAATCAGAGAAAAAAAAAAATCAGTTTTATTTCTTTTGCCACAGGGCCTGCCATCTTTTCTTTCTCCTCCTAAATATAGCTCCTTGACCACAGGGACCTATTATCTATTTCCTATTGCTACATAGCAATTTGCCAGATATTTATAACTTAAAACTTATTATTCCCAGTTCTGTAGGTCAGAAGGCCAGGGAGGCTCAACTGAGTTGTCTGTTTAGGGTCTTCCAAAGTCAAGATGTTGGTAGAGCTGAGCTCTGATTTAGAGGCCACTTAAAAGCTCATTAAGGTTATTGGTAGAATTAAGTTCCTCCTGATTAGTCTGGTAAATCTGAGATGATATCTCATCATACTCAAAGTCCTGGGAATTAGAACAGCTAATCCTTAGGGTCATCTTAAAATTCAGTCAACCACAGACCTGGTTGCTAATGGGATCATTCTGAGCTAATCACTGAGAGAAGCTTCCTAGAGTCCAAAGTAGCCTGCTCTTTGCTGAAAGTTGGTTGCTCCAGCATCAGTTTAAATCTGGATTAGTGAGTGCCTTGGAGGGTGTCCACATCCACTCCCAGGACATCCTTTGAGGATCTTAATGTGGGGTTCAGGTTTGGAGTGGTTCAGAGGATGTAGCTGCAGAGGCACTTGAACCTGGGGGAGAAATCTCTGCAACTGCTCCTTGGCAACATCCTCAGGCACCTGAGCATGAGAGGAGGGCACTCTTAGCAAATTGAGTAACTAATAATGATTTTCACCTTACAGGAATTTCCAAAAGTACAGCTTGCAACTACAGTGAGGCCCATATTGCCTTGGCTAAGAATGGCTAGAGAGTCGAGGGAAAGCACAGCCCTGGATGACCACTCTGCAGACGACCAGATGGGGCTTCTGGTCATAAAGGTGGAGGAGGAAGAGGCCTCTGCCTTTGCAGAGGAAGCCAGTTTGCCCTGTAGCCCCCACCAGGGCAAGGAACACTGCCGCCAGCGCTTTCGTGCTTTCTGCTACCCAGAGACAGCAGGACCCAAAGAGGTGCTGAGCCAGCTCCGAGAGCTCTGCCGACAGTGGCTGAGGCCTGAGATGCACAGCAAAGAGCAAATCCTGGAGCTACTGGTGCTGGAGCAGTTCCTGACCATCCTGCCCAGGGAACTGCAGAATTGGGTGCAAAAGCAGCATCCAGAGAGTGGGGAGGAGGTGGTGGTACTGTTGGAGTATTTGGAAAAGCATCTGGATGAGCCCACACTGCAGGTAGAAAGAACAGGTTTAGTATCTGAGAGTTATAGTCTGTTCCTTCCTGAAGATCAGAGTGAGGGGCATTCCTTTAAGATCAGGAGTTCTGTAACTTTTTGAACTGTGAACCAGTTTAGCAATATTCTGGACCACTTCTCAGAATATAAAGGAAAATATAAAGGAATACAAAACAACTCCATTGTATTGATAAACATTTAGCAAAGTATTAAATTTGTGATGAAGCTGTATATATGCCTTTTTAAAAATTTAATGCACTAAGTTAATAAGACCTAAGGAAGGGGCTTGAAGATTTTTCTGCTGGGAAAAATCTGCAATTTCTGTTGAGGACAATCTTGCAACTACTTATACCACATTGGTTTGTTGCTTTCATTCACAATTCAAGTAAATACTACATTTTTCTTAGAGATTCGTAAAAATAAATAAATAAGATTAATTTTTTTCCTGTCCAAATTCATAGACCATTTGGGATGGAATCCATAGACCTTTGCTTTTGAACCTCTGGTAGAAAATGGGTTCTTACCTCCATCTTCTGGCTTGTTTTATGAGGCTGTTTCATTTTTGCATTATCCGAGTCCTTATACACATTCCTTCAGAGAACATTTGGCCAGAGCCTTTTAACCAGTGACTAGGAGACCAAAGTTCTTGACTTGGATCTGTTGCACTGAGCTCTATAACAGAAAGTCATTTCAAGTCTCTTAACTTATTTATAAAGGATGTGGGAATTTCTGAGTTATACAAAGAAAGTGACTTGGAAAATATAATTTAAAAATTTTTTTATAGTTGTAGGTGAACACAATACCTTTTACTTTATTTTTATGCAGTGCTAAGAATCGAACCCAGTGCTTCACGCGTGATAGGCAGTTGCTCTAGCACTGAACCACGAACCCAGCCCAGAAACTAGCTAGCCAGATCCTGTGTTGGTTGATTTCACATACTGTAATCTTACTTACTTGTTCCAAAAATTCTTCAAGCTAAAAATTATTAGACTCATTTTTTCAGATAGTTTTTTTTTTTTTTTTAGAATTTCTCACCAGTTTCCAGAGTGCTTTCATAAACGCACAAATGAATATAATGAGGGGACATAGATTTAAGAACATGACTCTGGTGCCATTCTGCCTGAACTCCCATCTTAGCACTTTATTAGTCACTTATTAGCCAAGTGACAATGGGCAAACTGCTTAACCTGTCTCAGTTTCTTCATAAGTAAAATGAGGATAAATAATAGTATGTCCCTTTTAAGGCAGCTATTCATGTTGTTATTTTATAGTACTTTTATTATATACAGTGCCAGGCTTATAAAAAGTGCTATAGAAGTATTTGATGAATAAATGAAAATAAAAACAAATGAATGACTTCTAGGTCCCAGGTGGTGACCAGGGGCAAGAATTGCTCTGTTGCAAGGTGGCACTGTTGACACCAACCCTAGAGTCACAAAATAGCCAATTCCCACCAGTGAAGGCTCTGCTCAAGTGTGAATCTTTGCAATGCCAGCCCTTACAAGATAGAGGTGAGTATTATCTTCTGGTCTGTGTGAATTCTACAGATCTCATCCAGTTTCACTGAAGGTTCACCTAGAAGATCCATTTACATGTTCGTCATTGATCAATCCTATTTTGAGACTAAGACTAAAAGGGAAATTGCAAACACAATTGTGGAAATCTTTCCAAGTCTCAGCATCATGAATAAGATGTTACTAAAATTTGGGTATGGAAAGAATTTTCTCTAAATACATTTAACATGTGAATTACAGAGGACTCTTATGCTGTAGCCAATGTTGTTGGCACTGGGGATATAGCCATCAGTGAGACAAACATTGCGCCAATGGAGTTTCCATTCTATTGTAGAATATGGCAAATATACAATTAATAAAACAATTTAGTAGTAAGTCCTGCGAAGAAAATAAACAGAAATCTATAGCGTCAGCCAAAATATCCCAGTTTAAAGACTATTACAAATTAAAGGCTCTAAATTTTCTAAACCCTGGATCTGTTATTTAAAAAAAAAAAAAAACATGAAATTTACTCCAGAGGAAACAAATATATGCTGTCTGGTGTTCTCTCAAGTTCCCTGAACGTGTGTAGGTTCTTGTGATACATGACACTGGGACACATCAGACAATGTGCAATCTTTATTTCTCAACAGAGGTTCTAGCCTAAACCAACTATTTTTCCCCCTTTTACTGTTTGCCTCCTATAAGGAAACCTGAAGTTCTTTTTCATGTTCTGTCTCTTGAACCAGAGTCCAATTTCTGCTTTTCTGGGTCTAACCTTATTTGACTCCTCTTAGTTTTTCAAAACCAAAGCAGAATTCACTCTCACAGCTACTAATCAAAAATCCCATTGTTTTTCCCCTCCCTAACAAAATTCAAAGGATCCTCCAATGGAAAGCTTGTGTATGTGTGTTTGGTTGAGGGGGGGGTTGTTGTTCCTTTCATTTTGCTATTCCTTACAAGGGTCCTTTTTGCATGCTTTTTTTTTAAATGTCTACAGAGCACACCAGATGTCTTTAGCCCTAGAATTGGAGCTATTGGGATCAGGCACTTTGGAAAAGTATATGCTCTGTATAAACTTGTTTGGCAGAAATTTATTAATCCAGGTTTTGAACTTGGATTCCACAAGGCAGAAAGTCTGACTGCCAAGGTAGATCTAATCCAGAGTATCTTTCCTTCTTAGTTGCCCAGGGAGACAGCTGCAGAGAAGACACCATGTTAGCTGCCAGGCTCACTCTAGAGTCCCGGGTGAGCTAGAGCCCCTCATCTTCCCCCAATCCCTTTTACTGTTGTTGTACTTCCTAGGGCATTCCCTCCCTATGTACCCCACTAATGTCCTGACCCTAAATGCTCCACTTATATCCTAGGTGGGATATGAATTAGTGACTTGGGGAGTTGTCTATGCTTCCTAGATGTTCCCTACTGCGTTTGGTCAATCACTTCTGTTGCTATAGGGGATGCTGAAAACAGAAGATGTGGACTTGACTCTGACCCCTGAGTGGACACAGGTGAATTCCTCTCAGGTGAATCTCTACAGACATGAAAGGCAGGAAAACTGTGACAGCCTGATCTCCCTGGGTAAGACTAACTTCTCCCAAGGTTCCTTGGCATCTTTTGTGTATCAGAAAACCTGTAATTCTGTTAGGTTGGTAGAAGCTATTGATCCCATTATGTTTGGATTCAAAACCACCATTTGAAACCCTGTTACTACACTTAACTCATTAATCCTTTGTGTATGTGTGTGTGTGTGTGTGTGTGTGTGTGTGTGTATATATATATATATATATATATATACATATATATATATGATTTAAAATTTTTTTTAGGTGTAGGTGGACACAGTATCTTTATTTTATTTGTTTTTATGTGGTATTGAGAATTGAACCCAGTGCCTCATACATGCTAGGCAAGTACTCTACCACTGGGCCACAATCCCAGCCCCTTATTAATTCCTTCTTAACTTACCTTCTTTACTGCCTTGTCAGTGGTTTAGTTACACTAAGGGGCTAGAATCTCTACTACAATTCTGGTTTATACGAGATGCCAACAAATGTGGCTGGTGGTATAGCTCAAATGTAGAATGTTTGCCTAGCATGCATGAGGTCATGGGTTTGATCCCCAGCAGTGAAGGGGAGGGTGATTTCTTTTCCTTCCCTTCCTGTTCCTATCCCTAACTAAGGGGGCAGAGACTTTTCAGGAAATGGGCCATGAGTCATAGAGCAGGAGAGTTAGAAGCTACCTTAGATGTTGACTTCAGATCCTGAAGGGTTACCTGACTTGTCAGAGGTCTATAGCTGACAAGTTGGGGCTTCAACTTAGATATCCTGGTGCTGATGCCTGTTCTATTTGGGAACTGTATCTCTACCTAGGGCATATTTCAAGATAACTGCCCTTGTCTTTGGTCAGTGCCCAATTAATGAGTCTCCACTTTGGATATTTCAACACTTCAGAAATCCTTTCATTTACCCTGTTCATTGTCGCCTTCCACTCAGCTTTTTATTTTTTAATTTTTTTAATGTTTTTAGTTGTAGGTGAACACAATACCTTTATTTATTTATTTTTATGTGATGCTGAGGATTGAACCCAGTGCCTCACACATGCTAGGCAAGTTCTCTATCATGGAGTTACATCCACTTAGTTTTTTCAGTATCTAATTCTAGATGTATAGCCCTGGGCTGGGGATATAGCTCAGTTTGTAGAGTGCCTGCCTCGCATGCACAAGGTCCTGGGTTCAACCCCAGCACCACACACACACACAAAAAATAGATGTATAGCTTTGCCCTTACCATTCTTACTGCTTAGAGACCATCCCTACCCCATGTATCTGCAGCACAGTCCTTGGGCCACCTTTTCTTCACTCATTTCATTCCCAATTGTACCCATCTTCCAATGCCCCCATTCTCATTCTCAGGTCTCCCTCCCTAGCACTCTTTATTTCTATCCTTATTTCTGCCCTTAAGTCTTCTTCCTTGGCATATATAGACCTCTGTAATGCTAGTTTCCTGGTACTCATCACAGAGCTTTCTTCCCATGGCACAGCACAATTAACAGTTGCTGGCCTTTGTTGTTTCAGCTGGTGAAATGCAGACTAAGATTGGGGATTTGCCTCTAGCTGAGGAACATCCAGAAGAAGATCCTGGGAAGATACCATGCCACCAGGGTGAAGATGTTGCCCAAATGCCTACATATGCAGAAGCTAGTGAACAGGAGGCCAGATTACACAGAAAGCGGAAAAATGCCACAGGGAGTAGGCGACACATTTGCCATGAATGTGGAAAAAGTTTTGCTCAAAGTTCAGGCCTGAGTAAGCACAGAAGAATCCACACTGGAGAAAAGCCCTATGAATGTGAGGAGTGTGGCAAAGCCTTCGTTGGAAGCTCTGCCCTTGTCATTCATCAGAGAGTTCACACTGGTGAGAAGCCATATGAGTGTGAAAAATGTGGCAAGGCCTTTAGTCACAGCTCAGACCTAATCAAACACCAGAGAACTCACACTGGGGAGAAGCCCTATGAGTGTGATGACTGTGGAAAAACCTTCAGCCAGAGCTGCAGCCTCCTTGAACATCACAGAATTCATACTGGGGAGAAGCCATACCAGTGCAACATGTGTGGCAAGGCCTTTAGGCGGAGTTCCCATCTCCTGAGACATCAGAGGATCCACACTGGGGAAAGAAATATTCAGGAACCTGACTGGGAAGGTCAAGGCAGAATGGAAAGCCAGTGGGAAAATGTTGGAGCTCCTGTGTCTTATAAGTGTAATGAATGTGAAAGAAGTTTTACTCAGAATACAGGCCTTATTGAACATCAAAAAATTCATACTGGGGAGAAACCCTATCAGTGTGATACATGTGGAAAAGGCTTCACCCGAACTTCATACCTTGTTCAACATCAAAGAAGCCATGTAGGAAAAAAAATTCTGTCTTAGTGACTGGTGCTATACATACTAAAGTTGGAGTTCATTTGTCATTAAACTGAAGCCATCCTGGAGCCCTTACTGGTTACAGAAGTTTGAGGCTGGGGTTTTATTTACCAGTACATCATCAAGTATTAGAAAATATAATCTGGCTGAGATACATTATTCCCAACTGCATAGTAACAGCTCCTTAATTACTTATGATGAGAACTTTAACCATAAGTTATCTACTTGATCAGGTTATCTGCTTTTTCCTTAAACACACCTCATAGAACATTCCTTTTTCTTCTCATGATGGTCAAGGTTTCAGTATTGTGAATTTAAATGAGAAAACTTTTTTAGTCAGCATTATAGTGGTATTTACCAGGTATATTTTAAATGGAGTTGTTTCTACAAAAGTATTTCCAGATGACTGGAGTCTTGCAAGTATTTTGCTAGTGCATCATTTATTATAGAAACATGCATTCATTACTGCATTTATTTACATTTCTCACTTGGATTCTGGCACCAACAATCTCTATATCAGTCTAAGATTCTGGAATTCTTCAGATACTGCAAGGTTTTCTAATCATCTTTTGCAATTAAGATTTGGGCATTGTGATACATTCTCTTCTGCTAAGTGCATTTTGTTCATTAGGAATTGAGTCATTATCCAAAATCCTTTGCAGATCAATCCAGGTCTCTGTTTTTATGTCAGTTTCTAAGACTTGGTATTTCAGGGTTTTCAGGGATCTAACAGACACAAATCTAATAAGACCTAATGTAATTGATTTGTATTACAGAAATAAACCGTATTAACTTTGTTTGATCTTTTTGGGTGGAGGGGAGTGTGGTACTAGAGATTGAACCCAGTGTTTACTAGGCATATACTCTACCAGTAAGCTATATCCCCAGCCCAATGAGTAACTTATTAAATCAATAAAAATGCATTGTATGAGATGGGTGTGGTGTTGCAAGTGTGTAATCCCAGTAGCTCAGGAGTCTGAGGCGGAAAGATCATAAGTTCAAGGCCAGCCTGGGCACTTTAGCAAGACCTGTCTCAAAAAATGAAAGGGGTAGAGATGTAGCTCGGTGATAAAGTACCCTTGGTTCTGATTGCCAGTATCAGGGGGAAAAATGCATTGCATGATTTCCAGACTTCCTAGATATATATTAGGATCTGCAGAGAAATAGAATACATGTATGTGTATATCTAATTGTGTATGTTTATTGTAACAAATTGGAGACCCATGTGAATAAGCCAGTGGTGTGAGTTCCAGTCTGAAAACTGTTTCAGTTTGAATATGAAGGCTGAAAAGGACCAATGTCCCAGGATATAATTCAGTAGTAAAGCTCTTTCCTAGCATACAAAGCCCTGGTTTCAATCCCCAGTGCCTCAGGAAAAGTAAGTAAAAACTAAGATAACTTTTCAACATGTTCCCCACTTTTGATTTCTAGTTCTTTTCATTTGGCAGTCCTGGGAAAGATGTTTGACAGCCTCAGGATAGAGAAGACTGGCATGAGGCTGAGAGACAAATGACTGACTCATCATTATCCATTATCCAGGATATCCTCAGCATCTAGCAGAATCTTGTTGAATGAATTATTCTAAAAATTGGCTAATTCTATTTGTTCTTTTGTATTAACATAAAATTGCCTGGCACTTACTGCTAAAGACCAAAGTGTTCACATTCCTATTTCCAGAAATAAAATTTTTCCATATTTCTAAGCAAGTTATGTGTTTTACAGCTTGTGTTAGGTCAGCTGATGAAGAATCAAAAGTTGAACAAGCAGTCTCTCTCTTCCCTTGAAGAGCATGAAAACTTCACTTTCCTCACCTAAGGTACTTTTTCCATGACTGTCCTCATTTTATTGTCAACTTGTTATGGTTTGGATATGAGGTGTCTCCCAAAAGCTCATGTGTGAGACAATGCAAGAAAGTTCAGAGGAGAAGTGATTGGGTTATAAGAGTCTTAACCCAATCAATGATTTAATCCCCTGCTAGAGATTAACTGAGTAATAACTGAAGTGGAAGGGTGTGGCTGGAGGAGGTGGGAATTGAAGCATGGCTTTGGTGTATATATTTGTATATATTTATATCTGGCAAGTGGAGTCTCTGCTTCTTGATCACTATGTGAGCTGATTCCCTCTGCCACATTCTTCCACCATGATGTTTAGCCTCACCTGCTGCCCCATGGAATGGAGCTGGCCTTCTATGGACTAATAAGACCTTGAGCTCTCTAGTAAACTTTTCCTCCTCTCTACAGTTATGCTGGTCAGGTCATTTAAACACAGCAGCAAAATGCTGATTAAAATACAACTTAATAGTCCTTTCTTCAGGGAGGGGAATGTCTACACCATGGCTCTCTGGCAATTTACATGTGCCACAATGGACCAGGATTTAACACCAGCTGATATAAACCTTATAGTACACTGAGAGCACACAGCTGATTTTTGCTGTTTTTGCAGTATTGGGGATTGAGCCCAGGGCACTTCCCAACCTTTTTTATATTTTGAGACAGGTTCTTGCTAAGTTGCTGGGGCCAGCCTTAAACTTGCAATCTTCTGCCTCAGCCTTCCAAGTTGCTGGGATTATAGCCACTGCACCGGGTACATAGTTGGTTTTGTGAAGAGCTGCTATAAAACCATTTCTTACTCAACTCCCTATCATGGAGGCTGTTAAGAGAGAGTTTTCTTTGATGAGGAATAAGGCTTTCTACCTGTCCCTATTAAAGGTAAAACTGCAAACCATAAAACTGCTTATCTGCAGCATGACATGAGCCCCTTGGCAACAGAATATTCCAATGACTCTATATGATGCAATCATATGGCCTCTTTTGGTTCCTTCCTGCTGGAAAAGGGACACAAGGAGCTTGCACATTTTGTACTCTCACTTTCACTCTCTATAAAAATTTTAAAAACTTAAAAAATACTTCTTTTCTGACCAAATAAATAAGTCAACCTTCCCTGAAAAATCTGATGCCAAACAATTGGATTGGTAAATGCCCTTTCGGAACAAAAACAGATGCAGTCATATGGGACAAAATATGTAAGACTTCCTAGGATCTGGTAAGATATATTCTTAAGTTGGGGTGGGGAGAGGAATAAAAGTCTTTCCACAGTTGTACCTATATTACATTTGCTATGTAACAGAAAATAGACTCCCCAAGATCTAATAGCATATATTACTTATTGAATGTTTAGTTAAATTATTGAAGGTCGGATTAGATGGAAAGGCAAGGGACAGTTGCTTAGTGTCTGTGTTGTTTTTAAAAGTTTGTTGAGGCCAGGTGTGGTGATATATGCCTGTAATCCCAGCAACTCAGGAGGCCGAGGCAAGAGGATTGCAAGTTCAAAGCCAGCTTTGGCAATTTAGCAAGACCTTAAGCAACTTAGTGAGACCCTGTCTCAAAAATAAATAAATAAAAATAAAAAGGGACTGAGGGACTGGGATTGTGACTCAGTGGTGGAGTGCTTGACTTTCATGTATGAGGCTCTAGGTTCGATCCTCAGCACCACATAAAAATAAATAAATAAATAAAGGTATTGTGTCCATCTACAACTAAAAAATATATATTTTTTAAAAAGGGTGGGAGGATTGAGGATGTGGTTCAGTGGTTAAGCGCTCTTGGGTTCAGTCCCTGGTACCAAAATAAAAAACAAAGTTTTTTGAGGTTGAATGGATGACTACTTAAAGCGAGATGGGGAGAAAAGCAAGTGCAAATTTCTGCCTGCTTGTGTGGAATCCATCCTTCCATGCCCTTTATTTCTCCTTGTACTATGTCACAACCTAAGTCACTTTTAAGGAAAAAAAGTCTATCTGATATACCAGCCTACTCTGCAGGATGGACTCCTCCAACATACTCCATCACTTCATGAGTTGCCAAACACACAACCTGCTCTCCTGACAGTTGCTATCTTAACTTTTTAAGTGCTAGCATTAAAATTTGTGTTTTTGTAAGAACAAAAGTACAAATTCAGCCAATAAAAATTTGGGGGAGAGGTATAATTAAGATTAAAAGATTAAGGAACCTTGTGAGGGAGGGAGCATGGGAGGTAAAATGGGGCATGAATGATCTAGTGACTGACACAGTTGGCTTTCCATAAATGGGTATACTTCAGTCAGAAAATGTTCATTCATAACTTTTGCTCTTATCTAACTGGACTATTTGTTGTTTAGCAGTTGAGATTTGGTGAATTCTTTCTATATTCTAGATATACTTCTGTCAGATATATGGCTTGCAAATATTTTCCCCTATTTGCAGCTTGTTATTTTATTCTCTTAACAGGGTCCTTCACAGAGCAAATGTTTTAAATTTTGAAAAATCAAATTATTAAATTTTCATTTAGTTTCCTTTAGCTTTTGATGTCAGTTTTAAGGATCTTTGTCTAGCCTTAGGTGCCAGCAATTTTTTTTCTTCCTAAAGTTCTAGATTTTCTATTTTAGCTCATGATGCATTTGAGTTTTATTTTTCCATTTTTGTTCTGTGGGGTGTTTTGTTTGCTTATCTTTGTTTCTGGCTTATGGATGTCCAGCATCATTTTTTGAAAAAGCTATCTTCCACTGAATTCTTCCATTGAATTGTTTCTGCACCTTTGTTAAGGATCAGTTGGGTCAGGCATGTGGTGCCTGCCTGTAATCCCAGCAACTCAGGAGGCTGAGGTAAGAGAAGGCAAGTTGGAGCCAACTTGAGGTTGGTCTTGGGGATCTTTGATACAATACTTTAGGGGAAAAAAAAAAACATTTCTCTCTAAATGAGGAAAAACTAAAAGGATGAAGGGGGGAAAGTGATTTTTTTTAATCCATGGAAAAAAATCATAGCTTGCTTAATTGAGAACTGGCCATGGGACTTTTCTCCTTATTAGACCTCCAGTTTCAGTCAGCCTTTCCCTTCTCCCTTTCTCAGGTCTAGCCCACAATTTTTTTGTTTCCCAAAATCATCTCCCCCCCCCTTTGAAGCCCTCATTATATAGGTTATACTGAGAGTGTGTCAATTTGAGTACTCAGGAATTTGGGTTTGGGGGTTGGGAGTCAGTGACCAGCACCTGGAGAGGATTAATCTTGAAAGAGATGAAAACTATCAATGTATGCTTTTCTTTTTCACTCCCTTTTCCCAGGCCATGTATCTTGGGGTTTTTCATTTTCTGTATCTAACGTCATTTGCTTCCGAAGTAATTGACATTTATCTTGTTACTGGCTTTTGTTTCAGTCTATGTATTTGTGACTAGCTTTATAACTTTAGCAGGTAAAAACACACTGCTATAGTCCCAGCGCTTTGTGTTTTTTATTTTGAGGCAGTTTTGCTCCATTGCCTAGGCTGGTCTCAAATTTGTGATTCTCCTGCCTCAGCCTCCTAGCTTTATAACTTTAGCAGGTAAAAAAAACAGGTGATGTGTTCTTTGTAGCCCACTTTGTTTCCAAGCCCAATTGTTCTGTTTATAATAACTGGATTATCTTTTTTTTTTTAAAGAGAGAGTGAGAGAGAGGGGGGAGAGAGAGAGAGAGAGAGAGAGAGAGAGAGAGAGAGAGAATTTTTAATATTTATTTTTTAGTTCTCGGCGGACACAACATCTTTGTTGGTATGTGGTGCTGAGGATCAAACCCGGGCCGCACGCATGCCAGGCGAGCGCGCTACCGCTGAGCCACATCTCCAGCCCATAACTGGATTATCTTGATAAAGTCATTGGATCCCTAAAAGCTTCAGTTTACTTATCATATCAATTATAACTGCTTAGTTTTAGAAGAAATAACCGAAGGCAATTAGAGTAGAACTTGGCAAATAACAAATAATACTTAGTCTAGGTTACTATAGCCCTCCTCTTGATTCTTTCAATATTGAGTACCTAGTATATGCTAGGGATCTGGTATATGGCCACTGACCCCAAAGAGCTTATAGTAACCCAACATCTAGGCTTCTTTCTCTACTGGGGATTGAATCCAGAGGTGCTTTACCACTAAGTTATATCCCCAATCTCTTTTTATTTTTTATTTTGACTCAGGGTGTGGCTAAGTTGCTTCAGGTCTCAGGTCTCACTGGGTTGCTGAGGTTGGTCTTAAACTTTTGATACCCAGCTTTCTCACAACAACCTAGCATCCAAGTTTATTTCTTAGGCATTATTATCAGAAGTTTTTTGTCGTCTTAGAAGCAGATGATCACCAATTCATATTAGAGGGCTACTTTAGTACATACCCAAATATGTGATTTATGATCACCAATTCATATTAGAGGGCTACTTTACAACATACCCAAATATGTGATTTAAAGCTGATTAAATTGTCAATATCTACTATAGTTGAATATATGCATGACCCAGCAATTCCATACCTGGTGGGTATGCATCAGAATATATATATGAATATTTATATGACTACATTATTTGTCATAGTTCCAAAATAGAAGCTACCTAAATGCCCATCAATAGCAGTAATGGATTTGCTTTATCACTGTCCTTCAGGAATGTCCCAGAGTAGGGGTGTGTAAGGCTGCACCCATTCACTTTTGCACATTGTGGTATGCCATGCAAAGTCATCTGTAAATCAGACCCAAATTTTTGTTGGTTTTTTTCATCATCAGTAGTCATAAAACTTCCTGAGTCCACAGGTTCAGGAAGATCAACAGGAAGTAATATAGTTAAAGAGTAGAAGGCCATGGACCTTTGGGCCACTTCCTCATGCAACTTATTTTGTGTCTTAAGGTTCTGCTTATGCTTGATTTTTTTTCCCCCAGAGGAAAGGGGATTGGTACTGGGGATTGAATCCAGGGACGCGCTACATTCCCAGCCCTTTTATTTTTAATTTTGAAACACAGACTTTTAAGTTATTGAGGCTGGGCTCAAACTTATGATCCTCCTCCCTCAGCCACCTGGGATTATAAACATGCACCACCATACCCATCTTCACACTTTGTTTTAGTCAGCTTTTTTGCCACTGTGACTAAAGGACCCAACCAGAACAATGGTAGAGGGCGGATTTGATTCATTTGGCTTTCAGGTAAAATATAAAGAAATGGTCACTGCTGAAGTTGAGTGCTGTTAGATGTCTAATTAAGTAAGGAAAGCAGATAAAGAGGCAGGTATTGGTAAGTATTCTCTATGCCAGGCATTGTGCTAGTTAGTTGCCTGTATTTATTTATAAGTTTTGGGATTGTAATCTGTTTACAATTGAGGAATTGGAGCTCAAACTAGTTTAGTGACATACTTAGTTTAGAAAATAAATTATTGATTCATGCAACATGAATCACAAAATAACCATGCTAAATTAAAGAAGCAGATCCCCAAACCCCCCAAAAGAGAACATACTGTTGAGTCCATTCATAGAAAGTAAAAACTAAATTTATAGCAACGTAAGGCAGAGCAGAGATTGCATGGAGATGGGAACAGCAAGTAAGGTTGGGAGGAATTATCAAGGGAATGTGAGGAAAGATTTTTTTGGGTGCAGATACATTCATTATATTAACTGTGGTAGCTGTTTTACAGTTGTACACTTTAAAACTTATCAAACTGTATATTTATATTTGTACAGTTCACTGTGCATCATTTTGCCTCAGTAAAGCTGTTTAAAAGTCACACATAGGCTGGACTGAAGCCCATGGAAGAGTCCTTGCCTAGCATTTGCAAGGCTCTGGGTCTGATCCCTAGAACTGCAAAGTAAATAAATAAATAATAAAATAAAAATAAGTCATACCAATTACATTGCAAATTCAGGCAAGTTAACTTGAAAATCTGAATGTAATGGGTAATTTCCTAGGCAAAGATTAACAAAATGGGCCCTCTTCCCTATATGCATATTATAAATACAAAGCCCAACCAGACCATTTTCTTGGGGGGAGAGGGGGTGGATAAACAAACAGAAGAAATCACTATCCCTCAAAAAAGAACCCGGTTCAGAGGGTTTCTTATGGATTCCTTCATAAATTGTTCTAGAGCATTTAAAATGAACAAAAACTGAATTCTTTTTATGATTCAAGTAAAAGAATGAAAGCTAAATCTTGAAAGTATTAAAAAAAGAAAATTATGGACCAATTTCACATGAATATTGAAGAAAATGTACTATATATTTACAACTTATTAACACATTAAGAATTTATTCCAGAATTGCAAGATTATCTCAATATTAGTAAATCTTTTTATATAAAGTTAAGGGGGGGAATGTGATTTCCATATTAAAGACTAGAAAAACCTTTAACAGAAGGCAGGCCATTTTGCAAAATAGAGACTAACCAAAGCAAAACATTTAGAGATATGCAGCAGATACAAACCCAGGATTCTAGAATCATCACTGCAAAATTTTGCAATACATGCTTTCTATATTTAGTGATCTATAAAACATGTATACTTCATTGCCGGGTTTCTGTTCTCGAGACTAAAAGGCTCAGGGGTCACTCTAGTTAAACTGGGCTAACTGGGCTGCACGAAATAACCACACAAGAGACTCAAATACCTTTTTCTTTGGGGTCGCTGTGACGGCTCCTCTGACCTTAAGGGTCTGCAGAAAGAGAGCGAGGGAGAGCACGCGCTGACCCCTTTTATTGAGGAGAAGCTATTCAAATAAGGCAAGGGGTCAGGTTTCAGGGGGCTGAGTCTGTCTTCATGATGTCCACTGTCAGCAGGTTGACTGACACCTGGGTAGGCCACAACCAAGGGCACAGTAAGAGAAGGGGACACACACAAGGCACTTCCATGGAAGATTCTATCCTAAACAGGGCAAGGGGTTATATTACAAAGGAACAGGTGAGCATAGCTTCACCCATGGGGCTGTAGCAAGACACACCCATTTCTGTGACTGAGCGCCTCAGCACCCAGCTGGGGAGTGTAACTCAGTCACCCGTAAGGTTGGCCTCCCACACTTCATGCTGCATAAGTGGAAATTAGGCTACACTACTAATTGGTTGAAGGACAGCTTCTGAGGACTCTTTTCAGTCTGTAGATTTTAGAACTGAAAAGGATAATAATCAAGTTACTTTAAAGTATTATTCCTTATAATGTTATATTTTATGTTATTAAGGGAAAATATCTATCATTATCTTCCAGTAGGCTATTGTCAAGTAACTTTTTAAGTATTAGGAATTAAACCCAGGGCCTCAGGCATGCTAGGAAAGTTCTCTTATCAAAGTGCCATATTCCCAGCACTTATGTACTTTTTATTTTGAGGCAGTTTTGCTCCATTGCCCAGGCTGGTCTAAAATTTGTGATCCTCCTGCCTCAGCGTCCTAAGTAGCTGGGATTACAGGTGTGAGCCATCATAACCAGATCTATTTCTATATTGAAAAAAAAAAAGTACTTTCTGAAGGATACCTGCATGACCTTCTGTTGGAGAAAATGAAGCAGTCCCAAATTTATGAAAGGGCCCAATAATTCAATAATGTGGTTCTTTTACTGAAAGGTCAAAATGTGATTTTTTAAGAATGTCTCAGGATACCTATATAAACCTATTTAGCTCATAAAGAAAACATGTATTCACAGTCAATAATAGACAGAAATACTGTTGTCCCTATTTGCTGAATGAGTTAAAAGATAGAGCAGGCATGGGGAAATAACATACTCTCCAACACACATATAAATCATCTAGGAGGCAGATCACAAGTTCAGGGTTGCAGATTTAAAGCTTATTTCAAAAGTCCTGGTTGTTTACATACATAGATACCTCTGGGAAAAGGGAAAAAGAACTTCTGACCTCATTTTTTTAAATCTGAGTCATAATTTAATGACTTTACTGGCTAAAATGAGCAATTTAGACTACCATTCCACAAATAATGTGCCCATTTACATTAATTAACTTTCTAGTGTTGTGGAGACACTGCTGTTGAAGTTGACCTCTGCCCGTACAACTTTTTACAATCCTCAGAGTCTAATATGAATTTGTTTTCCAAGATCCAAACTTTGTCTGAAAACCTTTCCATACTCAACACAAACTCAGGGCAGATGATTCCATATTTGTGTATGTAAAATCTCTTTCCTGTGTAGACTCCATGGTGCAGTGAATCCTGACTTTGGGTAGAGGTCTTCTTACATTCTTCACATAAGGTTTTCTAAGGTTTCCTTGCTGTATAAAGGCTGCCTCACAGTTATCACATTGATACATGTGGCTTCTTTGACATCAAATAAGGCCACTATGGCTGAAAGCTTTCCCACATTCCTTACTCTGATTTACCTTGTGTTGGATCTCCTGATAGTAAAAGAGGGACCCATTATAAACAAAAGCCTTTTAAAATTCATTGATCTCAAAAGACAATTCTTTCCACTGTGGACTCCCTGGTGTGAGTAATGACTCACCAATAACTAAAGTTTTTACTACTTTTTACACTGATGTTGTGGTTCTACAGAAATTTGGGACCAAGACCTTATTTTCATTCTCAGTTATAACATCTTAAAAATAAACAATTCAAATGTTGTTTGTCTCTTCTGAGATAATGAGATGATCAGGAACAGTGATAAAAATAAAATTCTGGAGTACATACCTATTCTAAATTTCTGAATTGGTATCTCAATTTTGTGACATGCCCAAGAAGTTATGTAAAGGACCAGTTTGATAAAAGATAGACAGACTGAGTCTAGAAGAGCATGGAAATTTTTCTCACAAAATGTGAAAAAGAATCAGGAAGGTATAATTAAAAAACATAAGTGATTCACTCTGAACCCAGAGCTAAGAAACATAGAATATTATGAAACCAAGATAAAGTTTAATATGCTAAGGATAGTTGTAAGGACTATTTATACCTACTGATTGATATTATCTAGTCCACTCCTGTAGACCTATGAAATGCTCAATAAGTACTTAAATGGATCAATAAACATTGGCATATGTACTTGAGACAAAAACCAGTTTTGAAATCCATACTACTAATGTGACATGGGGAAATATAGTAAGCTAGAAAATTTACAGGGGGAAAATAATTTTTGAGATAATATCTAATCTTAAAACGTAAGAAACAAACAGTTTTAAAACTAAAGAAGTTGCATAGGTTAAAAAAAAAAAAACCCTCAAACCTCCACCCTTCAAACTCACAAATATGGCTGAGTTACAAGAATTAAGTAGATAATAATAAGATGGGTAGATGTAATTTTTTTGGAGTTATTGTTTATTTGGCTTTGGTACCAGGGATTGAACCCAGGGCCACTTAACCACTGAGCCACATCCCTAATCCTCTTTTTAAAAAAAATATTTATTTTTTAGTTGTACTTGGACACAATACCTTTATTTATTTTTATGTGGTGCTGAGGATTGAACTCAGGGCCTCAAACATACTAGGTGAGCACTCTACCACTGAGCCATAACTGCAGCCCAAACCCTTTTTATTTTTTGAGACAAGATATTTTTATGTTGCTTAGGGCATTGCTAAATTGTTGAGGTTGCTATAAACTGAGACCCCTGAGTTGCTAGGATTAAAAGCATGCACCACAACGCCCAGCAAAGTTTTAAGGAACAGGATACTACTAAAAGTTTGGAATAGCTTCTCTGAGGTTGTCTGGTTTTCTCTCCAGAGACCCTTTCTCATCCACTTTCTATATCAAAAGGCGATAAAGCTCAGAGTTAAACTAACAGAGTGTCTTAATTGTACTTTGATTCCAAAGTACTATCTCTGCCAAAATATATCTTTTTCTATCTTTTAGCCTGGATCTATTAGCAATGAGATGAAGATGGTCTTGGAAAACTTTTTTGAAGTTTTTTTTTTTTAAACTCTTATGTAAGAACAGCAAACAAAACCTCAACATAGAAGAAGGTTCAAAAAATAAAAAATAAAAAAGGAAGAAAAGTTTCCATGAATACTAGGGGGAATTAAAACCCATGAGGGGATGCTGGTAAAAACCCAAAGTTCAGTTTTGTTGCTTTCTGTGCTATTCCCAAAGCCTTTCACTAGTAAAGCCATAAATGAGCTTCCCAACCCTTCCCACTTGTGGTTAGTCCTTCATTCAAGATGTCTCTTCACTTCATCCAGCTAACTGATACCTCCTTTCCACATTCTGGACATTATACTACCTAGGTCTGTAGTTCCCCAAGCAAGGGTCAGGACTTGTTCCAGTACCTGCTCATTGGTATTTATTTCCCCTGTTGGTATTTATTTTCCCTCTGACTGCCCTTTAGGTCCAGATATTTATCTTCTGGTAGTAAAAACTTAAAAATTTGAAGAAATATCTATGACTTCTTTGCAACCTGCTTCTTGGTCCTGAGAACAGTCCTCTTCCTCTACCATCAGTCATTATTAGAGATCTTTCCTAGAAGAGAATTGCCATTCTGGAATGAGAGAGTTGAGGAGAAGATTCACAGCAGCTTGTGGTTCACATTGATTTTTCAGAAGTATTTCCTTGTAGCCACTCTTCTGAGACGTAAAAAAAAAAAAAAGTTAAAAGGCACTTTTTATATTTTGCTTAGCTTTTACCCAAAAATTCACTCACCTGGACAATGTACTTTGGATGGAACTTTGTATCAAAAGCTAAATAAGGAGAGAGTATGTGGGAGTGACTTTGCAAATTATTATCTAACCCATCTGCTTGTCTTTTACTTTTTAAATTTTTTTAAAATTTTTGAACTCAAAGATGGACAGAATGCCATTATTTATTTTTACGTGGTGCTAAGGATCAAACCCAGTGCCTCACACAAGTCAGGCAAGCGCTCAGCCCTTCTTTATTTCTTAAATGTAAATAAGGCTTGAGACAAAGTCTAGGACCCTTTCTCCCTTAGGAAGTAGAATCTCATAAAAATGGCAGAGAAAAGAACATCAGAAAAAAGATAACAGCAGCAAGTATTTATTTAAAGTATGTTATGAGGGCTGGAGGTGTAGCTCGGTGGTAAAGCACTTGCCTAGCATGCACACAGCCTTTGGGTTTGATCCCCAGCACTACAAAACAAAGTGTACTATGAATTTAGTCATTCAAGTAGATACTATTATATTCCACTAACAGATGAATGACACACACCCTGCAGATTAAACAATTTACTCAAAGCCCCACAACTGTTGAATGCATTCTTTCTTTGTACTCAAGGGTCAACTGATGTACTATTGAATCACATCATTTCCCTCCAATAAACCCTCCTTTCCTTGCATCAAACCAAGAAGACAGGCATTCCTCTTTTTTTCAACAGTCCCCATATCCTGAGACCTCAAAACTTGGAAACCATTCTTAATCCTCCCTAGCAGCTCTCAATGATCAGGACTAATCCCTCCGGAGTCTTTAAAGTGCTGAATCGGACACAGAGTTTGAATGCGAGATCCAAGAACTTAAGACCACCGGAACCCCCAACGGTTCACTAAAGGTCAGAGGGGACAGTCTTTCTAGGTCTTGCTGCTCTAATGAACCACGACAGCATTCGGGCTCCTCTAGGATTCTGGAGGTTTTCTCGTCTCTGTGGTTGCCCAGCCTTACTCAGCTCTAACTGAGCAACGTGGGTTTCCGCTGCACAATCAGGTAACCCCAGGGCCTCTGTAATGCAGCCCCGCCGAGGTTGGGTCTTCCTGCTAGAAAACGTAACAAGAACTCCAAAAAACGAATGGCGGCGGGAACCATGGACTACTAGCTATCTCTGATAACTAGGAGATAAAAGACAAAGAAGTCTGTGTTCCGGCTTTGGTGCTATTTTGTTCTGTGCTGTTCAGCAGTTCCCAAGGGAAGAAAGTAAAATTGAAGTGGGTGGGAGCTTTTCTCCTAGGGCTAAGCGGACTTTGCCACAGTCTAGGGAAACTTGCATGGTTACAGGTCACTTTTGACATGGGCATAGGGCATCTACAGCCGGCACAGCAGCAAATAGTTATAATGCATTTAATGTGTACCAAGTACCTTATATTTAACTCATTTAATCTACACAATTACCCAATTAGGCAGATCCTTTTATTGCCACCCTTTCATCTCCGAAGTAACTGTGCAGCACAACAGGTTAAACTGTTTGCCCAAAGCCACTGTTGAGAATCGAATCCCGGCAACATCTTCTAGAACTCTGCTTAAACTCTGCTTTAGGAATATGTAGGAAAATTGGTTACAAGCTGTGGAGTCTCTAAACTGCCTCACCCCTGTTCCTACTTCCCACTGAAGTAGGCAGAACAAAGGCATTAGATCAAAAACGAAAGGTATGCATGCCAATCTTGAAAATAATGAAGATTTAATTTTAAATCAGAGGCTATAAATGTCCTCCACTTAGGAGTCCTCCTTGGCAACACCAAAGGGCAGGTCCTTTGGCCTCAGGAAGATAACTGGCAAGAGCAAACAGACATTTCCTAGAGATAAGGAACTCGGATGGATGGATGGATGGAAGTTCTGGGAACCTTGACTAATGGGCTTCCAATGCATAAAGTCTTTTGTAATATGCATGAAAAGAGTCAACCAAATCAAAGAAAAACTGCAGGCTCTTAATGATCATCTTACAATGTGAGCTACGGAGATAACCAAGTTTAAAACACATCATGGTTTGCTTTATAAAAATCAAATTACATACATAAAATCAAATTATATCTAATATATACAATAAAAACAATTGATATAATCATACATATATTCTTTTAATAAATGTGTGACATGCAGAAATATTACATATGTATAAGAAATTACAAGGACTCCTTACCAATTATACCCAGAAACATATGGAAGGAAAGATGATCCAAAGAAATCCTAAAAAAATAGATGTTGGAAGGACTGTGAAATGAGAACTTTTCTTTGAGAAATGATGAAAGTTGCAAGGAGATTCAACTAAAGGCTATCAAATGATTCTCCTTAGGATGAACAGGCATTTGTTGCTCAAATAAATTATGGCCTTGTGGATACAGCAGGGGCACCATTTGAACCATAAAAAAGGCAGATCTTAAGCAAACAAAAACTATTTTGTGTACTATATAATTGTCTTTTATTTCTAAATCCATGAAGTGCCTTCAAATATCAAATCACTTTTAAAAACCCTCAAAGATAGGACCATGAACAGATTATTAACACATCTAAATCTTTATGATTTGTATTAAAGAAGACAACCAAATGTCCCTTATTCTGTGAGAAACATGTAGAAATTGAATTATGGTTCTAAGTTAAGAGGTTGATCCAAAAGCTGAGGCTGATGTTTACAATGCCCAAATCTCATCCAAGATTTGTATGCAGAGAAGTGGTGACATTATAACCTGAGGTGTTTGTATTTCAGACCTTAGGGTTTCCAAAGTATTTTTCAGAATAATGATGGGTGATGAAAAATTTCTACCAGTTATTACTCAAGACACTGAATACCATAGCAATAGGTGGTTTGTTTAACTGAAAACAAAAAAAATTATCTCACAGAGGTTAAAACTGTGGGCTCTAGCTGGGTGCCATTTTACACACCTGTAATCTCAGTGATTCAGGAGGCTAAAGCAGGAGGACTCACAAATTCAAGGCCAGCCTCAACAATTTAACAAGGCCCTGAACAAATTAGCAAGACTCTGTCTCAAAATTTAAAATAAAAAGGACTGGAATGCAGTTCAGAACTAAAGCGCCCTGGGTTTAATCTCCACTATGAGGGGGAGAAAAATGTGGGCTCTAGAACAGGGCTGCTTATATTCAAATCTTGGTCCCATCATTTACTGTATGACCTTGAGCAACTTTAATTCATTTATTTCATTTTCATTTCCCATATAAAAATAATGTTAAGTATTTAGTAATATCTGGCCATTAATAAGCAGTTCAGAGAAGTTATGTATTATTGTTAACAAATCCTTTTTTTCAATTCCAGAAGATAGCCAATAATTAAACTTTGTTTTGCCTATAATAACGCTACCTACTGATATTAGCAAAAGAGGCAACTTCTAAACTGAGAACAGGAGTGCAGAACTTTTTAAAGCTCTTATATCCTACAGTGCTCTCTACTTGTCCTCACCATACAGTTGAGACTTCTCAGTTCAGAGTCCTGCTCATTCCCACTCTCCTTCATTAGTTTTATCTCATATTTCAAATTCCAGAAACCTCTTTATACAATTATTTTTTGAGAAGCATTCTTCTTCCCTTTTCAATCTCTTTCCACTACCTAATTGTTAGGTTATTGTGTCATCCACAGTCATTTTTTTAATATTTATTTTTAAGTTATAGGTGGACACAATTTATTTGTATGGTGCTGAGGATTGAACCCAGTGCCTCACATATGCTAGGCGAGTGCTCTATCTCTGAGCACAACCCCAGCCCCCACAGTCCATTTTTAACTTCACTTTTTATTGCTCTGGAAACCTGGCTTTCCCAACTTCTCCAGATGCTTTCTACCTTTAACACCTGAATCAATCTACTTCAAATTAATTAGAAAAGAAAGTCAATTTTATCCTTATTATAAACCACTGCTTTCATGATTCATCATTTTAAGTTTTACACCAGTTACTTTTCTACCTGGTTGTTGTGCTACTACTATTAACTGCCATTACGTCTAACCTTGGACCTGTTTCATTTCACATTCTTCCTTTCCTTCCTGCTTCCTAGTATTATTGATTATCTCATAGCATATATAGATAATAAGATGCTTCAAAGGTCCTTGATTTCCTAGATCCTGTCATTGTCACAACACATCTATCTCATATCCATTAAGATGTATTCTTTTGGGGAGGTGGAGAGTGGTACCAGAAATTGCACTCAGGGGCACTCAACCACTGAGCCACATCCCCAGCCCTATTTTGTATTTTATTTAGAGACAGTCTCACTGAATTGCTTAGCGTCTCACTTTTGCTAAGGCTAGCTTTGAACTCACAATCCTCCTGCCTCAGCCTCCCCAGCCACTGGGATTACAGATGTGCGCCACTGTGCCCAGCCATTAAGATGTATTCTTGATCATCAAAAGGCATTCTCTGCTCACTGCATTACCCAATGGGGCACTCCATTTCCACATCTAACATGGCATGTCTTCCATTTGGCTCTCGGGGCCTTCCATGTCACCAATTTAGCTCCAAATAGTAATTAATAATTCCATTATATTATCCTGAATAACTAATTTTATCCCTTTTGATGCCTACCTGAAAATTTCATACCCTTTCATCTTTTTTGGGATACTCTGATTGCACAAGAAACAACTAGAACAAAAAACCCACATTATCAATCAAGTTATGAACAGTATCTTTCTATATAATAGGCACATTCTATTATTCTGGGTCTTTATGGTCCCTTTATATTAAGTGTTTAAGAGCTCTAATTCGCAGAAAGGCAAATAGAGGAACTTTTGTGTATAGACAGTACATGCTAAGCAGAAAATGAGCTGGAAGATTGCCAAATAAAAGTATTGAGAGGACTAGGAAGCAAGTTTAAAATAACATTTACATTTCAGTGAACAGTCAGTTTAAAGAGAAAGCCTATGAAGTTACAGTAAAGAGTAATTTTAGTTTGGATAACAAATCTATGAAATCAGATTAGATGAGGAATACGGACAACATAATCATGGTAAGGAGGAATATTCATAAAGGTCCTCATCAATAAGTAAAGTCCCCTCCAACAAGAAGAGTGACATAAGAGTAAGAAATAGGAGGCAGGGAAGCTTAGGTAGGGAATAAGCTTCACAAACTTATAGCTACACAACTTTCTGGCTCAACCTGGGATTCTTGTTTGTTCCCCAGAAGAGAAAAACAGTTTCTAATCTTGGTTGCCTCTGCCTTACATGTACAGCTCTAATATTGGTGTTGAAAAAGCCTAAATAAGCTATCTCAACTTACAAATGAGTTGTTTTTCAACAGTTCATCTGCTTTTCTGTTGTTAGCTGAGTAATGTTTTTCAGAAATATCACATATATTCCAATCCCAAAAGCCAATTTAATATATGCCTAAATTATAGTTATATTAATATCATTAATTATATTAATATATAAATATCATTATCACTTATCGTTGGGCCTCAAAAAGGGATAAAAAACATAAAATCATAACCAGTTCTCAAGAATTCAGAACATAATGATACTGACAGAACTGGGAAACAAAGGAAGATTTAAAAGTAAAAGAATAGCAGTATACCTCTGTAAGTAATAAAACAAACAAGGCCTTGCACTCAGAAGACCCTTGAGAGCCTTAGAATGTAGGTCTCTTTTTTGGAAACATTTACTTTCAAAGGGATGGAAAAGCCATCTTGAAACTACTTTGGAGGCATGACAGTAGTCTAATTCCCTGTTCATTCTAAAAAGCTGTGGCAATTGTCCCCTATAAGAATTTCCTTATGCTAAAAATCAGTGACCCTCTAAAAGACTATATTCAGGTTTTTTCACTTCATAGACAAACCATGAAGGTATAGTAGTGTTTTAAGGCAAACTTTCCCAATTTAGAATAGGTTAGGTGACTATGGAGCTATAAAATGAAGATATGCAATTCCTATCCTAGACCTAATGAAGTACAATATCTGTGAGTAGGACTCAACACATTTTATTATTTTTTGAAGTAGTATTTCTTATTTTATTTTGAAATGAGGTCTTGCTATATTGCCCAGACTGGTGGTCCAACTCCTGAGCTTAAGCGATTCTGCTACCTCAGCCTTCCTAGTAGCTAGGACTATAAGCATATGTCACCATGCCCAATTAAAACTTCAGAGCCATGATATTTTTTCACCCAATGCCGGGGATCAAACCCACAGCCTCACTCATGCTAAGCAAGCACTCTACCATGAGTATACCTCAGTCATTTAAAATAAACTGCACAAGTGATTCTGATGTTAATCAAATTCAGTGATTCACTAGTAATAATGGATAGGACTAGCAGTCAAAAAGCAATAATTAAGCTGTTGATCTTTTCTTTATTATAACTATGTCACTATCTCTATTAGGAAGAGGATACTCATTTTTAAAATGAAGAATAACTGATTTAAAGAGGTGCTTATGGAATTAAATTGAGAAAAGTGCTCTGTGTCAAAGCATAGAGCTATTGTATGAAATTATTGATATTTTAGCCCTGCCAGTCTATTCCCAAGTTGTTTCCAATTTAATGCCATCAACTGCCCAAGTTTAATGAACTCTCTTAGATTGGCTAGTCTCATCATTGATGCTTCCAAACCACATGCACATTTACCTCTGCTTTTATCTGTTTTGCCTAAATATTTTCTCCCTTTTGCCTTCCATATCTGCCCACTAAACCCTCATTTTCAATAAATTCTTTCCTGAGTAGTCTAGGCAGGAGTAATCTGTCCTTCATAATTTAGAGCGCTTACCAAGTAGTACTTTAAACCATGTTGAGCATGAAATATATGACTCCATAGTCTCATTTAATTCAATATGTGGGTTTTACATATCCCAAACTGTGTTGTAAACTTTCAGAAAAAAGGAATCTGCTGTTGTGCTTCTTGTTCTCCAAAGTACCTAACATAAAGAGCAGCACACAGTGGGTTCTCATTAAATATCTGAGGTTTTCTTATACCAACAGTAATTGAAGTTTTGCCCCAAATCATTACAAAAGCTGGTATTTCTCACCATCCTGCACTTTGTGAGATGGCTTCTCTGCAGCCATCACAAAGAAACAGATTTTCCTCTTTTATGGATAGTATGATGTTGTGTAAGAGCTGAGTTCTGACTGAATGATTCCCCACACTCTTTACACTTACAGAGACCACCTCTATTATGGATTCTCTGGTGTTTGCTAAGATCTGACCTCTGCCTGAAGGATTTGCCACACTCATCACATTGGTAGGGTTTCTCCCCAGTGTGGATTCTCTGATGTTGAATGAGACTGGTGATTCCTCGTAAGGTATTTCCACATTCATCACACTTATAGGGCCTCTCTCCAGTGTGGATTCTCTGATGTTCCGTGAGGACTGATCTTTGAGTAAAAGCCTTCCCATATTTATCACATTTATAGGGTCTTTCTCCAGTGTGAATTTGCTGATTCTCTATAAGACTTGTCCTTTGAATAAAGGCTTTTTCACATACATCACACTTATATGGCTTCTCCCCAGTGTGGATTCTCTGATGTTGAATAAGGCCACTCTGACTGAAGGATTTCCCACATTCTTTGCACTGATAGCATTTTTCTTTGTGGTGGATCTCCTGATGGGAAACAAGGGATGAGTTATAAACAAAAGCTTTTCCACACTCATTGCACTCATAGGGCTTCGCACCAGTGTGAACTCCTAGATGCTGAATGAGTATGGAACATCGACTAAAACTTTTATTACACTGAGGACACTGATAAGGTTTGTCTCTTGTGTGACTCTTGAGATGGTGAAAGAGGCCTGCTTTCTGGCTAAAAGCTTTGCCACATTCATTACAGTGATAGTGTTTTTCTCCAGAGTGAAGTCTCTGATGTTGATTAAGAGCTGACCACCGTCCAAAGGCTCTGCCACACTCATTACACTTATATGGTTTCTCTCCAGTATGTATTATTTTGTGTCGAATAAGTACAGTTCTCCCATGAAAGGTTTTTCCACATTCCTCACACTTGTAGGGCCTGTCACCAGTATGAATCCTCTTATGTTCTATGAGGCATGACTGCTGATTAAAAGTTCTTCCACAGTCATTACATTCATAAGATTTTTCTCCTGGACAGGTTCTCTTTTCAGCATGATCTGAGTTCTCAGTCGAACTCACTCCATTTTCATCACATGTAGGTTGTTTATGTTCCCTGGAGCATCCAGAAGATTCTTCTGAATTTTGAGTTTCTCCACACTTAGCAGACTGGTTTATATCATTTTCAAATCTGCTAGACACATTCCCACATGGTTTCATTCCTTCAGAAACTTTTTGTTTTGGAGTTAAATTCCTGTACTCATTTTCAGTCTTAATATCTGAAACTAAAAAAAGGATAATAAATAGTAATATTGATAGAAATAGTGATAGTAAATAGTAACAGTGATAGTAAACAATAACTTCATTAGACAACATTAAATTATTCATATGAAAAACACTCAAGAACCTAGAATTTGTGCATGACTATAAAATGGCATTAGAAAATAGAAAGGGGGCTAGGGTAGCTCACTAGGGGAGCACTTGCCTAGCATACATAAGGCCCTGAGTTCAGTCTCTAGTACCACACACACACACATGCACGCATGCACACAGAAAGGGTCAAATATATAAAGCACTCCACACATTTTTATGAAAGAAATCAATAATCCATTAGAAAACAAAGCAAAAGGAAAACTGATGGTTTCCAAGAAAGAAAATACAATAACTCATAAACATAAGAAAAGATGCCCTACTTCATCATCAGAGAAAAGTAAATTTAATACTGAGATATATTTTTTTCACCTATCAGATTTGACTAATCAATTTGGTTTAATACTGTGCTAACAAAGTGGAAATCACATATAGTCAGGAGCATAAGTTGATACAAACCTTTTAGGAGGATAATTTCATAATATCCATCAAAATTACAACAGTTATAATTTTTGGGGGGTGGGGGTACCTGGGATTGAACTCAGGGGTACTTGACCATTGAGACATCCCCAGCTCTATTTTTTATTTTATTTAGAAATAGGGTCTCGTAGAGTTGCTTAGCACCTTGCTTTTGCTGAGGCTGGCTTTGAACTTGTGATCCTCCTGTCTCAGACTTCCAAGACACTGGGATTATAGGCATGGGCTAAGGCAGCATTAGTTTTTATTTTTTTATTTTTATTCTTTTTAGTTGTAGATGGACACACTATCTTTATTTTATTTATTTATTTATTTTTATGTGGTGCTGCGGATCAAACCCAGTACCTCACACATGCTAGGCAAGGGCTCTACCACTGAGCTACAACCCTAGGCCTAGGGTTATAATTTTTGACATAGTGTTTCCACATAATAGTAATTTACACTACAGATATACACATAGTTATTTATTGAAGCATTGTTTGCTATTGTGAGACACTAGACACAAATGTCGCCAGTAGGAGACTGGCTAATTTAATTGTGTTTTTTTCCTTATAATAAAAAAAAAAAGCCAGGCATAGTGGCACATGTTGGGTAAACATATAACGGCAGCAGCACCCCAGAGAAAAACCCCAGCATGGCGTCTAACGACCCTCTTTCTCCTCTTTGTTTCTTTCACTGGCGCGAAACGTTCCCGCCGGCGCCAATGTTCAAACCCGGCTGGTGGGAAGCCTTAGCCCCAATTAGAATTCACTTCTTGGGCTCCAGAACTGACACATGGAAGAGCTTGCCAATAAACGGGCGACTTGTTATCTACCTCAGCCCTGCGACCTCTCCTCAGACCTATATAAACACACAGCCTTTTCTAATAAAGTGGAAACCTCTTTGGTAATCTGTGTCTTGTGGTGTGGCGTTTTCCAGTCTTACAGCACACGCCTGTAATCCCAGTGGATTGGGAGGCTGAGACAGGAGGATTGCTAATTCAAAGCCAGCCTCAGCAATGGCAAGGCGCTAAGCAATGCAGTGAGACCCTGCCTCTAAATAAAATACAAAAATAGGGCTGGGGATGTGGCTCAGTGGCAAGAAACCCTGAGTTCAATCCCTGGTACAAAAAATTAAAAATGTAGGAGTCTAACATCTTAGTGATAAAGACAGGAAACAATATTTGTTTCAATATGAAAAATATATATAATATAAACAAGAAACTAATAACAGTGACAATTTATTTCAGAGTTGGGAGAGGAAACTAGATGACTAGGGAAACTGAACAGCAGTGGATAATTTTTTTTATATCTTTGTTTTTAAGCTATTTTTACCTATTTAAAAATTTTTACCCATTTAAAAAAATTAAGTGACGGGCTGGGGCTGTAACTCAGTGGCAAAGCACTTGCCTAGCATGTGTGAAGCACTGGATTTGATCCTCATCATCACATAAAAATTAACAAATAAATAAAGGCATTCTGTCCCTGTACAACTAAAAAAAAATTAAGTGAAAAAGAAAGAATACAGAGAAAGAAAAAATAAAGATGGTAAAAAGATTTTTCATCCACTCACCAACCTTTACCATTTTGTCACATTTGCTTTATTATTCCTTCTCTTAATGGGTACACATTTTTTTCTTGAATCATCTGAGAATTAGTTGTAGACATCATGCAGCAAAGGCTTATCTACTAAAGAAGGAAGGATATAGTCCAAGTGGAAGAGAGTGGTATTGCTTAGTAGAACCAAGACTAGAAAGAGCAGAGAAGTCAATATAAAGGAAGATAACTATCAGAAAGTCTAAGTTAAGTCATCTCAAATAAAATACAGTTGGAATTTAGAAAAGACAATTGAAGAATGAGAAACCTGGCTGAGAGTCTATCCATGAGCATCAGATTCCTGGAGGGATTTTCTGATCAGAAACAGTGTTAAATACAAAAGAGCCCAAATATCCTGTGTTAACCCTCCCTTCCCTCTTCTCTCAAAATGGGTCTTCCTTTATTACCTTGCTTCTCTTGAGCTTCAAGTTCTGGAGATTCACACTGGATTTTCATAGACTGGAGGGACACACTGGGTTCTTCTTCTGTTCCTGCAGCCTGAGGAAATGAGATATAGATAAATGTAGAAAATAAAAGAGCATACTGTTCTTAGCAGTGGCACCTAGCTTGCTGAAAACTGAAATGAAATGACCTTTTTCCCAGATAGCAGTTTGCCATAATTATATCCATTCTTCAATGCCAATGTAAATATCACCTCCTCTTCATAACCGTCCTTTCCAGGCTAGAGTAATTTCCCATATTACTAACTGCTACAGATTGTACCACTTTTACTGCTTTTTTTTTTTGTGCTCAAAAAAAAAAAGAAGGGAGAAAAAGAAAAAACAAAGGAGAGAAGAAAGAGGCAGCAAAGAGGGAAAAAGACAGAACTTAGGAGAAAATAAAATGAAACATAAAGGAAAGGGGAATAATAAAGGGAGTCATGTGGAGAAATTATTTAAAAAGAAAGGCAGTACCAGGTAGAGTTGTAGGAGCCTGTATTCTCAACTACTTGAGAGGCTAAGGTTGGAGGATCACTTGGAGGCCAGCCTGGACAACATAGCAAAACCCTCACCAAAAAGAAAAAGAAAGAAAGAAAGAAAAAAGAAAAGGAGAAGAGAAAGGAGGAGGAAGAAAAAGGAGGAGACGAAAAAAGGGATAAAAGAAAGTGGAGGAAGGAAGGAGAAATGTAAGAAATCTCTTTCATATTAATTATAGAAGCTATTCCCAGTGGTATTTGTCCTTTTGAGGTTCCTTTCCATTTCTCTCAAAGAAGATTACCTTATCTTTTATTTATCCAAGATCACAATTATCTCAAAATCATCTATCTTTCATATCTTTTGCAGTACCACCACCACTCCAGCCTATCCTCTGTCCTACAGAAGAAAAATCTAAATTTAGAGACAGATAGTCAATATCCTTAGATTATCTCAACTCTTTCACTCACAACTCACCTTTCCAACATAATTGGGCTTTTTACCACTCAGAGAAGCAAGGATCCCTCACCCTGCCCTTCTCTCCTAATTTTTCATTCTGTTCCTATATCTCATTCTTCAGGCATGGTGATTTTTATTTCTCCATCTTTTCATCTTATAATGGAGAATCAGAGCAGTGGCTATATTTACAAAACCATATGACAATTTCTTAATTATTACAAGATTTGTTTTTTTAATTATTCAATAACATTAATTGTACAAATAAGTAGATTCACTATGATATTTCCACACATGCATATATCATGCTTAAACCACATTTCTTATTTATTTTGTATGGAACACCTCTTTCAAGAGGCTGCTTTCTACCTTGCTACCTAACAGCTTCTCCCTCTACTCTTTAATACTCTCTCTATATTAGAAGTCTTATTTCTAAGTTGAGCAGTATGTTCATCAAATAGAAATTTTTAGTTAAGTACAGAACACAGAAATATAAAAACGCTCTACAGAAAAGGTATAAATAAACTAAGATGACATTAACCAATTTTCCATGAAACTCATATCCCTTTCTGATGTACCAAAGTGTCAAGATGCTTTGTGAAACAATGCCACACTTCACTTTGATCTAGAATACACATTTTTGGTTTTTTTTTTTTTTTTTTTTTTGGTACTGGGGGTTGAACCCAGAGGTGCTATACCATGAGTTACATCCCCAGAACTTTTAATTTTTTATTTTAAGACCATGTCTTGCTATATTGCCCAGTTTGGCTTGAATTTGTCATCCTCTTGCCTCAGCCTCCCAAATAGCTGAGCTTACAGGTATTTGCCTGCAACCAGCACAATTTACCTTTTCTCAAACAGAAATCACATCTTTTTTCTTACCTGATAACCTGGTTCATCTAGCTCTTTCTCTAAATCTTCCAGCACATTCACCACCTCCTCTCCACTCTCTGGATGCTGCTCTTGTACCCAGGCTTGAAGTTCCTCAGGTAGGATGGTCAGGAACTGCTCCAGCACCAGCAGCTCCAGGATCTGTTCTTTGGTGTGAGTCTCTGGCCTCAGCCATTGATGGCAAAGCTCCCAGAGTCGGCTCAAAGCTTCCCGAGGTCCAGATGCTTCCTGGTGGCAGAACTGCCTGAAGTATTGTCGAAAGACCTCTCTGCTATGAGTATTGTTCTTTTGAAGGCTCTCATCCTGTCTGGAGGTATATTTATTCTCTTCCTCCTCCTGGTCCTCTCTTTACTTCCAGAAGTTCTTCCTGGTCCTTTTTGGCCTGGATATTCCAAGTAGATGACATTATAGCTGTGCAAAAGCTCTGTCAGTAAGATCTCTCCTGGAAAAGTTCTTCCTGAATGGACCTGAAGAATAAGCCATCACTATGAACACAACTTACACTACACAATGACTGCCAATATTAAAAATTTAAGTATGATTTATGAAAGCCTGCTTCCAGGTTAATTTACTTATACTCAGGGAAATATGTGCTTGGATAGAAAATCCTTAGGAATAGACTAAATGAAAGACTACCGGAAACTTGCCAAGTTGTTTCAGGACTTTTAAGAAAGGAGGAGTAAGACTTATAGGAAACATTTTTTAAAAGGACAATTAAGTGGAATAAAACTAACATTTAAAAAAGCAGATTTTTTTAAAGTTGGGATACACTTGATTACTTGCTTTATTTATTTATTTAGTTGCAGTAGGGATTGAACCCAGGGTCACCTTACCCATTGGTACAACCCCAGGCGGCCCCCACAGCTGCCTTTTTTGAAACAAGGTCTCGTTAAATTACCCAGACACCACAGACTTGGGATCCTCTTGCCTCAGCCTCCAAGTCGCTGGAATTACATAAGCCACCACAACCGACTTGATCAGTTGTTTTTATAGGATTTTAAAATGTCTGATGTCTGGTGGAAACCATAAAATCATAAAAGCAGCGCATTCGCAGGATATTACTTCATCCGGGACTTACTCTGCACTTCATTCTTCATTTATTAAGTGAAAAGGCTGGAGAGATTACTCTTTAAAGCTATCTTATACCCTCGATTTATGTATTCTAAGGAAAGGTAAACTCAGAAAAGCGTTCTATGCCGCGGACCAGCGTCTGTAACCCAAAAGTGTCCAGAAATGTTGCGAAGCGCCGAACTGAGGACCTCAGGAGGCCTTGAGACAAACTCGGAAAGTACAGCCCGGCTCAGCTTCGCTGCCGGGGGCAGCTCCTTCATCCCCGGCTCATATCTGTACAAGGGCGGGCAGAACGACCCTGAGGTATTGTATTAGATAGGCTCGCCACCCGGCCACCGAGGCAGAGGAGGTTCCGGCCTACGCGCAACAGCAGGAGCCGAGCTTGAGCCGCCCACGCCGAGAAAACGCAACAATCCCCCCATCCCAACCCCGCCACCTCTCCAGTTACTTCGGGAGCACACGTCTGCCCACTCTGCCCCCAGGGGGCCAGCGGAAGACGTCCTCCTCGGGAGCGAAGGGCTGAGTACTCGACACTCTACGACACCCAGAGCCCACCAATGGCAACTTACAAAGGCCGCTGCGTATGGAGGGCCGGCTGGCTCTGCCTGTGCGGGGCGCATTTCCGTGGGAGCTCTAGGAAGGGGCGAGAGGGGTGTTCACTCGATGGTTTCATCCCTTGCGCTCGCGGGAGCTAGGCTGGGTATTCTCAGAAGCTTGAATGGGTTTTTCTTCTTCCTTGTCTTTACCCGGCCATTGTCCCACTGACCCCCACCCTAGCGCTGATCCGCGCCTGCAGAGCCGATCTGAAGATAGGGATTCTCTCATTCTCCCCTCAAGTTTATTTCCGTTTCTGCATCACTGAGATTCCAGGTCCTTCAAAGGGATGTTCTGAAGTCCTTTCTGAATGAATGCTTCAGGATAGTGAAGGGACCTCTGCCCAGATTTATGCCAACTTGCTGGGTTTTGCTGACTTTTTCAACGTCAGCGATTCTCTCAAGCGCCCTTTTATGTGCTTACAATGTGATTACACATCTGAAAACACAAGTCGTTCAATTAAGTGTCAAAAAGATTACTTGGTAAATTCGCAGGATAGAAAATTAACAGTAGCTGAGCTCGGTGTCCCGGGCTTATAAATTCCAGTGACTGAAGGCTGAGGGAGGAAGATCTCAAGTTTGAGGCCAGCCTCAGCAATACAGTTGAGACCAGTGTCTCAAAAATGAAAAAGGAAGGGAGGGAGGGAGGAAGGAAAAAGGATCCGGTTATAGCTCAGTGGAAAAGCATCTCTGGGTTCAATCTCTGTTAGGTGCAGGACAAGCTGAACTAAATTATCTGCAGGGCATGCCAAACAAAGTTAGCTGCAGGGTGACCTGACCACTCAAACCCTCTGTCTGGTTCTTTATCACCTGTTTGCTTCAAGCTCAAACACCCAAGCCCCTGCTCAAGGCTGAACACTCAACCCCCCCTTCCCCAAGGCTGAACTCTTAACCCCCCTTGTGCCAACAAGGCAGCTTGCAAACCCAGAGACCCTGTTAGATTTAGGCAGCACAGCAGAAGGGCTATAAAAACCTTCCCCTGCCACCACCCCTTTCTCTCTTTTTTCTCCTCGGTTGCACTGCTGCAATAAAGATCTTTTGGTTGCTCTGAGTGTTGTGGTCACTTTCCTTTCAATCTCCAGTACAAAAAAAAAAAAACAAGCAAACAACAAACAACAAAAACAGATAACTTATCAGGTAGAGTAGCAGTAATCCAGAAGTTTGACAGTATACAAACCAATGTTCATTAAAAGGGGACTGCATAGGTATATCGTAGTTTATTCAATTAGTCCCCTTTTAATGAACATTGGTTTGTTTCAAAATTTTACCTTGAATTCCTCAACAAATAATCTTAATTTTTTAATATTTTGGTCCATGTGTCTTTGAGATGGATTTATGTGAATTTGCTATATAGTATTACTTTCCTAGATTAAGGTCTCTATCATTTCGCATTTCCATCAGGTATGTATGGGAGTTTCTCTTTCTTTAAAAACAAAGTATACTGTCAAACTTCTGGATTACTGCTATACCTATTCAGTCCAGTACTAGACAGCTATAAAATGATGAGAAATGTCAATACACTGCTATAAAGTGATTGACAAGTATTTATAACATACTCTCTGTGTTGGACAAAATAATAATCTACCAAAGATGTCCGTATCTTAATCCCCAGAACCTATGGATATTTATTTTGTATGACAAAGATGATATGTTAGAGATCTGTTGCAGTGACAAAATCCTGAAATAATCAAGTTAAAAGGGGGAAATATTTGCTTTGATTCACTATAGCAGAGGTTTCATAGTTGCTTGAAACCATTGTTTTGGGGCCTGTGCTAAGGTGGGAGGTATGTGGTAGAATACTTCATACCTCCCATAATGGCCAGGAAGCAGAGTGGAGGGGCCAGGGTCTTAATATCCCTTCAAAAGCACACTCCTCAAGGAAAGTTCATTATATTGAGCTCATTAAAATAATAGAAAGTAATCAAATAAATAATCTAACATTATATCTCAAAGCCCAATAAAAAGAAAAACAAATCAACACCAAAAGCAGAAGACAGGAAATAATTAAAATCAGATTTGAAACCAATGAAATTGAAAGAAAAAAATCCAAATAATCAATGAAACAAAAAGTTGGTTCTTTGAAAAAAATAAATAAAATTGATAAACTCTTAGCCAAGCTAATAAAGAGAAAGGAAACAAATTACTAAAATTCATAATGAAAAGGAAATATTACAACAGACACTACTGAAATACAGACGATGATCAGAAACTATTTTGAAAATTTATACTGTAATAAAATACAGAACATTGAAGACAGTGACAAATTTCTGGAGACATATGACCTACCCAAATTAAACCAGGAGGACATATAAAATTTAAACATATAAATTTCAAGCAATGAAATTGAAGATACCATCAAAAGCCTACCAACCAAGAAAATCCCAGGACCAGACTGATTCTCAGTCAAGTTCTACAAGACCATCAGAAAAGAATTAACACCAATACTTCTCAAATTATTGCATGAAATAGAAAAGGAGGGAACCTTTCCAAACTTATTCTATGAGACTAGTATCACCCTGATACCAAAACCTGACAAAGACACATCAAGGAAAGAAAACTTCAGACCAATATCCCTGATAAATAAAGATACAAAAATTCTCAGTAAAATTCTGGAAAATCACAAAAAGCATATTGAAAAGATAGTGCACCATGGTCAAGTGGGGTTCATTCCAAACATGAAAGGTTGGTTCAACATATGGAAATTATTTCATTTATTTATTTATTTACTTATTTATTTTTGGTACTGGGGATTGAACTCAGGGGCACTTGACCACTCTACCACATCCCCAGCCATATTTTGTATTTTATTTAGAGACAGGGTCTCACTGAGTTGCTTAACAGCTTGCTTTTGCAGAGGCTGCCTTTGAATTCCCAATCCTTCTACCTCAGCCTCCCAAGCCACTGAGATTACAGGTGTGCGCCACCAGGTACAGCTAGAAATCAACAAACATAATTAATCACACATCAATAGATTTAAAGACAAGAAGCACATGATCATCTCAATTGATGCAGAAAAGCATTTGACAAAATCCAGCTCCTTTTCACATTTAAAACACTAGAAAAAACAGGGATAGTAGGAACACACCTCAACACTGCAAAAGCTATCTATGCCAAACCCAAGGCCAACATTATTATAAACAGAAAAATTGAAAGAATTCCTTCGAAAAACAGGGTAAGACAGGGATGCTGTCTTTCACCACCTCTCTGCAACATTGTCCTTGAAACTCTAGCCAGAGCAATTAGACAGAAAAAAGAAATTAAACGGCTATGAATAAGAAAAGACGCCCTGAAACTCTCACTATTTGCTGATGCTGTGATTCTATATTTAGAGATAAAAAAAAACTCGACCAGAAAACTTCTAGAACTCATAAATGAATTCAGCAAAGTAGTAGGATATAAAGTTAACATCAACAAATCAAACACATTTCTATACGTCAGTGATGAATCCACTGAGCAAGAAATTTGGAAAACTACCCCATTCACAATAGCCTCAAAAAAATAAAATATTTGAGCCTGGCTCAGTGGCACATGCCTGTAATACCAATGGCTTGGTATACACCCAAAGGACTTAAAATCAGCATACTACAGTGATGCAGCCATATCAATTCACAATAGCCAAGCTATGGAACCAACATAAGTGTTGAAGAACAGATGAATAGATGAATGGATAAAGAAAATGTGGTACATATACATAATGGAACATTACTCAGCCTTAAAGAAGAATGAAATTATGGCATTAGCCTGTAAATGGATGGAACTGGAGACTATTATGCTAAGTGAAATAAGCCAATCCCCAAAAGTCAAAGGCCCTATGTTCCCTCTGATATGCAAATACTTACTCACAATAAGTGGGGGTGGGGGGTAGGAGTGGAGGTTCACTGGATTAGACTGGGAGGAGTGGGAGGAAAGGAGTTGGAATGGGAATGGGAAAGACAGTAGAATGAATCATACATAACTTTCCAATGTTCATATATGAATATATGAGCAGTGTAACTCCACATCCTGTACGACCACAAGAATGTAATCCTAATAATTTAGAATAAGTTATACTCCATGCATGTAACTATGTCAAAAAAAAGGTTGGTTGTCAAGTATATGTAAAAGGAACAAATAATAATAAAAATAATCCAAATAGCCAAAACCACAGAAAAAGGTTGTTTCACACAAAAAAGGAGTTTATTAGAAAGAGAAGGTAAATCATACATGAAAGACAACAAAAACCCAAGTGGGACCTACAGGTGTTTTTTTCAGGTAGTTAATGAATATCCTCAAAGCCTGAAACGTCTTTAATTTACATAATTTTCAAGAGTTACAATCTTTTCCAAATTATCAGCAGCAAGAAGGGAGAGAAGAAGCAACTGATTTGATTACCTAAGATATTGAGTACATTGTTTAAAATATTTTCCTGTAATCTTTGCCAATTAAGCTTTTATGTTTTTACCTCAATCACTAGGTGCTATGAAACTCAACTGTATGTCTCCTGACCTGTTATTAACCTTTAACTTTAAAGCATACCTATGATTATTGGTAAGCTTTCTTACTTCTAAACTAAAGTCCCAGTAAAACACACTTAAAATAGTGAAAGTCTATTACTTAAAGCCTACTACTGTAAAGTGCCTCTAAACTTTATCAATGTTAATTTTACATTATTCTATTTTTAATTTCCAAGGTAATTTCCTTTTTTCATATGACCTATTTAACTGCTTTCTTAAAGAGTTTCTTTGATCCTTGATCAAAGTACACCAAGTTTTACATCTTTGTATTCTTTAACTAAAGAGAAGGCTCTGCACCTCAACCCATTTGCCATTAATATTAATTATGTGTTTCCCATTTTCATTGTAAATTCCTTTGTAAGGCAAAGGAGAGTCTGTGGGTGGCATGTCTTAATTGTATCCTTAGTCTCATTCTGGGAATTTTCCTGAAATCTCAGGCAAGATGTACTTTTATTATTGATTGATGTATGCCCTGTTATCCATATCATAAGTATCATAAACAAAACACTTAATATTCCCCATGGGTTCCGGTTTCCAGATGGTACGGCCTTGCCTTGCCACAGCATCCCCCACACTGTGACCCTGTCAAATAGCTGGTGCAGGAACGCCTTCGCCATTCAAGGACAGACAGCCTGAGCAAAAGAATCAGACTCCATCTTAATCAACAACAAACAAAGCACACTTTTGAGATTTTTCTTGAAGGAACCTGAGAAAAAGACCAGACCAATGCTTCCCTCCCTCCCTCCCTCCCTCCCTCTCTGCCCCCTCTTCATTTTTGCAGTACTGAGTATTGAACCCAGGGCCTCACACATGCTAGGCAGCAAGCAGTAAACCACCAAGTCTTGTTCCCAGCCCAGACAAAATTTTCTCAAGTTTTAAAGTACATAACAATCAACTGTGGATCTTGTTAAAATGCAGATTCTCAGTTGATGCCAGAGTTGCTGGTCTTCAGACCTCTTTTGAGTAACAAGGGTCTAAATGTGTTGAAGAAAGATGGTTAACAAATATTCTGCTCATGATTATAGTTAATATCTGTGTAAGTTTTCCTGCATGGATAATTTGGGGCTTAATAGTAGATATATGTTAGGAAATTACCATGTTCATGTGTGAATCAATAACACTTGGAATAACTGCTGAAAATGTCTCTTAATTTTTTTGAGAATTCTGAGGGCTTATAAGAAATGTGGGGCTGGGGTTGTGCCTCAGTGGTAGAGTGCTCACCTGGCACATGTGAGGCATTGGCTTTGATCCTGGGCACCACATAAAGGCATTGTGGCTGTCTACAACTAAAAACAATTAAAATGTTTTAAATGTGGATAATTTTCTTTCCCTCAATACAATTCTAAAAGGGGATAACAATTGTTTTAAGTCTGAGGACTTCTGATATTAAAGTCCATATATATTTAGTAGAAAGACTGGGGTTCAGAGTACTAGTATTTGTTAATTTCTGCCTCTTGGGTATGTATGTACATATCTATCTTTTTAACTATCTCAATTTCCTATGAGCAAAATGGAATACCTGTTCTATTTACATTAAAACTATGAGAATTAAAATTTAACATACATGAAAGTGCTTTTTCAAGGCTGCTAGAAGTGGGAGATGGTATAATGGTGAAGAATGCAGACTCTGGAATCAGATCTGCCTCATCTCTGTACAGCTGTGTAATATTTATACCTTCTTCTGTCTTTACTGAGAAATAAACATATCAGCATGCCCTTGAAAAAATTTGTAATAACCCTTTAGGGAAATTTCTGACTTGATGATTTTGAATATTAAAACACATTATCTTCTTCAGAACTTATAATTTTGCATTTACATAGAAATATAGGATTCTATTTATGAAAAGAGTCTATTAATTTTTATTGCTGATGTAACAAAGTACTACAAGTTCAATGCAATACAAATTTATTATACTACAGTTCCAGAGTTGGAAGGCCAAAAATGGGTGTTACAGGGGAATACAATCAACATGTCAGCAGGTGCTTTCTAGGAGAGCGCCTTTTCCAGATATTATAGATTGACTCCACTCCTTGGCTTGTATCACCTTCTAGCAATGGACCCACTCTGACCTCAGCTTCTACTGTCACATCTCCTTCAAGCTCAGACCTCCTGCTTCCCTTTTGTAAAGACTTTGTGATTAAACAATGTCTACACCAATACTCTAGAATAAACTTTGCTATTTCAAGATACTCAGTTACATTTACCAAGTCTCTTTTTCCACTTAACATACTCACAGGTGCTGGAGATTAGGATGAGGATATATTAGGATGAGATTAGGATGGGGCCTATTGTTCTTACTAGGATGAATTATCCAGATTTCCAAATAAGAAACTGAAGATAGTGCTCTCAACCAGGCTTTTATGCTCTTGAGAATCCAAGAAATTGGCAGTTTTTAATTGTAGTTAAAAGTGGCCCCTTAGAACTTTTAATGAGGCTGGAAGTATAGATGAATGGGGTAAAAATAACTTCAAAATTGAGTTTTCACCTACAAATGTATGTATAGATGAATAACTGCCAGATTATAAACTGTGTTAACAGTAATGAGAAGCAAGCATTTTTAACGTATCTAACAGGTAAGATGTGTTTAATAAATGCTTTGTGGATAAAATCAAATATAACTTTGTCAAATATAACACTGCTTGAGTTAAAAACAAAAGTTAGGGCTGGGGTTGTAGTTGAGCACTTGCCTCACATGTGTGAGGCACTGGGTTCAATCCTTAGCACCCATTAAAAAAAATAAAGCAAATAAAGATATTGTGTCCATCTACAACTTAAAAAATTTTTTTAACTTAAAAACAGAATTGCCACACCAATGAATTTTGGATTATAATGTACTTGCCTCTTCCAGAACCTGGGTTACAGAATTAGAGATAATAATGTTGGCATTGGAGTCAACTCAAGCTCCATGCTTGTGACAAAAACTTCTCTTCAGTTTTCTCAGCTACAAAATTGAAATGATGATAGGATGCACCTCACCGATTCACTGTAAACTGAAAGGCATAAGAAGCACTCAATGTGGTAAACTAAACCACATGATATAAGCAATTAGTCAAATTTTTGAACAATTTTAATACAAGGAAGTGAAAAAGGAAAGAATCATAGTCAAAGTTAAATTATATGCTTAGAAGAACAGATGAAAAGCTGAATAGGCATTGAAAATCAATTGAAAGGCAACGACTTTAGCAGTGAAGTTCATTAGGAAAAAATGCAAAATGACACCAATATTTTCTATGTGTACCTCTTTTACTTTGGTTCTTTGGTTCCTGAATGAAACCAGTTATTGAAAATCTATAGGGAGAAATGTTTGTGCACTTATATCTGTGTGCCCCATGCTATAAAGTTAAAAGGCAGATTACAGATTTTAATACTATTATTTTTAAATTAATTTGTAAATATTCAGTGAATTGATTCAAATTATTTTATACTCAGACTTTATATGATTTTTGGATGAAGTAGTTTTCCTAAAGTATACCCAGAAAACTTCTTGCACAAGTATATGACACTAGAGCTAAAGTATATATTATTATGAAGCCAACACAAACAGCAATATTCAGCATTGCAAAGCTGTATATGTCACTGTCAATAGAGAACTTGACAGATGTGTTTAAGATATTAGTATGCTTCTTTCAGTAGAAAAATAAGGGCATGTTCACTGGCTTTCCCTTATAACTTTCTATGTTAAATGATTAAACTGTTATTGTTCTCTCAGGGACAAAATAAGAAACAGTACCCTTGCTACCTTACTTAGTGGTATGACTTCAGGAAATTTTGCCTTCCCTATTCCAAGAAGCTACCTCAGTTCAGTGATAGGGTGGACTTTCCGATGCTGTATGAGGTTGCAATGGTAAATAAAGTTCTTGCCACACTCTTCACATTCATAAGGTCTCTCTCCAGTGTGAATTCTCTGATGCTTAGTGAGGACAGAACGTCGACTAAAATTCTTGCTGCACTGATTGCACTGATAAGGCTTTTCTCCAGTGTGGATTCTGAGGTGATGGAAAAGCCCAGCATTCTGGCTGAAGGCTTTACCACAGACACTGCACTGGTAGCGCTTCTCCCCAGTGTGAAGTCTCTGGTGCTGGAACAGGCCTGATCGCTGGCTAAAGGCCCTCCCGCACTCATCACATTCATAGGGTTTCTCACCTGTGTGTGTCCTCTGGTGCTCGATAAGGATAGAATTCTGGGTAAAGCTTTTTCCACATTCACCACAGATATAGGGTCTCTCTATTGAAGAGTTTACCCGTTGCTTTTCCAATTTGCCCTCGTGGTCACAGGTGTCTCTACATTCTGACACTTTAGTAACATCACTGTTCAGTTTTCCAGGTACTTCTATGAGAGATTTCATTTCTTTAGAAATTTCTTTTGCGGAAGCTAACTCCACATTCCAGTTACCAGCCTTACCATCTGAAATAATAAATGGATTACATGAATGTTATTTTTCTAAGGACAAAAGAAAAAAGTAACCAGAAGAGTAAGTGGAAGGGAACAAGTAATCACTTTTTCTGTTTACTTTCCCACTCTAAAACACTTATTCCTGAACCTCTGAGAGAAGATTCATGTGTTATAACTGCTTAATTATTTAATTGCTTCTAAAACCAGATAGTAAGCTTTTTGAAAGTGGGGACCATGTTTGCCTTGTTCATCACACTGTTTCCCTAGTACCTGGCGTCATGCTTGGCATATAGAAGACACTGTGTAAATATGTTGGCTTGATGGACAGCCAGGAAATAAGGCAGGGTCCCTAAGGTAATGCTAATCCTCACCAGTGTCTTGAACCCGGCACACCTCTGGTAAGTTACACTGCAGCTGCTTTTCCAAGATTTGGAATTGGCCACTTGATGACTCCTGGGCTGCTCCTTGAGTTGCCTTCTCTTTTACAAATATTTCCTGTTTATGAGCATGACTTGGGACCTGGTGGAAATTAAGAACAGTTGAGAATAAGGTATCAGAGAAGACACTGCCTTCTTATCAGAGCTGCTCAGTAGAAAAAGAACCAAGAAATTGGCAAAGAAAAAAAAAGAGAGAGAGAGAAGAGAGATTAAGAGCCTACAACAGACCGAGTCAGGCATAAAGAAATCTTTCTCCTCCTTACTTCTTCTTGTTGCACTAAACCCCTTATTTGTTCCTATAGATACAAACCTCTGTTCTCCCTCTCTTCCCACCTGCTCTCCTGGTTCATCCAGCTCTCTCTCCAAATCCTCCAGCACAGCCACTGCCTCATCTCCATTCATAGGGTGGTGCTCTCTCACCCAGGCCTGCAGGTCATCAGGCAGGATTGTCAGAAACTGCTCCAGCACCAGCAGCTCCAGGATCTGCTCCTTGCTGTGCATCTCAGGCCGCAGCCACTGATGGCAGAGCTCCTGGAGTCTTTGAAGAGCTTCCCGGGGACCAGTGGTCTCCTGATAACAGAACTGCCTGAAGCGTCTGCGGAAGAACTCTCTGGTATGAAGGTTACTTCTTGACAGGCCAGATTTTCGCCCACAGGCACGGTCCTTCTCTTCTTCCTTTACCTTCACTGCCAGAAGTCCTCCCTGGATCAACTCAGTCTGAAGAGCCAAGGTTGTGGCCATTTTATTTTTTACTATTCAAAAAAGAAGCTGTTCTTGATAATTCCCCTTTAATCTTTTCTTCTGGAAATACTGAAATAGATCTAAAATATAATTCAGAGAAAAAAATATAAAAATGCAGAAAACCTAGTGACAGGCAGGCACTGGGAGTATTTATATTCAAAAAGTCACTTTGGTTCATGAAGAAAGAACACTGAATGCATAAAGGTAAGAACCATGCAAACAATAAGCAGGTAAAAGGGGAAAGCTTCCCCAGTTTATTAAGGAAGGCACCATTTTTTTTAAAGAGAGAGAGAGAATTTTTAATGTTTATTTTTTAGTTATTGGTGGACACAACATCTTTGTTTGTATGTGGTGCTGAGGATCGAACCCAGGCAGCACACATGCCAGGCGAGCGTGCTCCGGCTTGAGCCACATTCCCAGTCCGGGAAGGCACCATTTTGATCATCCTTAATGAAACAGTTCAAATCAGCTTTAGTATAGTGGGGTTTTATTTGAATGGCAATATACTAGATTCGTTGTGAATTTTTAGTCAAATGAAGGTAAACAAATACTTTGGGCCCAAGTGGTCCCAGATGACACTAAGAATCAAAAAGAAAAGGGACAAAATGGAGGATGGAGGTTAAAATAAAAAAGATAAAATGAGGGCTGGGGCTGTAGCTCGTGGCAAAGTGCTTGCACAGCATGTGTGAAACACTCGGTTCAATACTTAGCACTGCATAAAAAATAAATAAGAATAATTATTTTTAAAAAGAAGGTAAAAAGAATGAGAAGCAAAATAAATACATTTGGAGAGGAGAGGCAGAGTCTCTCTAGTCAGGTGAGATATGGAGGGAAAAAGGTCTTTCTGCCTAAACTTTTCATACATACTTATTCACTTAGCAAATATTTATTCAGAGCCAATACTATATTTCAAGTAGTGTTATAGGCATGAGAATACAGTAATAAGCAAAACAAAGTCCATAGTCTCATGGAATTTGCATTCTAATAACAATAATATCTGACATTTTTAGTGCTTTTAATGTACCAGTCATTCTCCTAGATGCTTTATATTAGTCCACTTAATCCTCAAAACAAATGAGTAAGGTACCATTATTACTTCTATAATGCAGACGAGAAAATTGAGACACAAAAGAGTTTAAGTTACTTGTCCACAGTTTCATAGATAGTAAGTGGTGAAAGCCACAATTCAAACCCAATTAAAGAGACTTCAGAATTCTTAGTTTCAGTCACTGTCTCTATCAACTGTTGATATTATCTATATGTGGGGGAAAGGAGGAGACAAGAGCAGAAAAAAGGACCATGAGAGACAGACAATAATGAAAAATATATAAAGCAGTGAAAAACATTTTGAGAAAATGAAGGTAAATGATGTTGGGAGTAGGGGTGAAGAAAGATTGCTATTTTATATGTGGTGATCTAGGAAGGCTCTGTGGATAATAACTGAGCAGAAGTGAGGAACAAGTCATGTATATCTGGAGAAAGATTGTACCATGCAAAAGAACACTTGAGTACAAATTCTTGGATGTGGGAACATGCTTGGATTTTTCAAGGAACAGCTAGTTGAACAGTGATTGGAACAGAGAAAGCAAAAGGAAAATGGCAGGAGATAAAGCAGGGAGGAAGGAAACATCCTCTCTGAAGTGTTCATCCATTTCAGCCTACCCTATTCCTTCACAATTATTTTTTAATAGAGAGGAATATAAAATTCCTTCAAGTTCTACTCCCCAGAAATATGTAATTTAAAAATTGGAATGTAACTTTTAGATATTTCCTGTACATTTGTAATATCTCACACACAGTTGATATAAGCCCACAGTTTTCCTATTTATCTGGAAATAAGCAGAAGGTAATGTGAGATGGTGGACACAAGCAGATCTGGTTTTGAATTCTGACTAGCCTTGGGCAAGTTAAATTTTTTGAGCCCCAATCTCATGTGTGAAATGAAATATTGTATATAAAAGGGTTTTGCACACACAGAGCATGACAAACAATAAATATGCAAATTAACCCTTTAATAAGATGACCAACAATTTTGGTACAATGGTGCTTAATCAATAGTGGTTACCCTTAGGGCCAAGACTAAACTTTTTCTGTGGCCAAAGAAGATTGCTGGGCAAGTGGGAAACGCATGTGTACACACAAATAAAATGGCTGTTTCATCAGGTTTCCAGACACTTTGACATTCTTCAGATATATTCTTCAGATATATTCAATATATCTTCAGATATATTCTCTAACCTTAAATCTTTACTAGAAGTGCAGGACTACCAAGGTCCAAAAGAGAGAGGACCAGGTTAAATGAGAGAAGCAACCTCATGAGTTGTGGCAGTAAAGGTAACACAGAAATAGCAAATAGAGTCAGCATAGCAAACATTTTAAGCAGATTCTGAGCCAAACTGCCTAGATATGAATCCTGAATACACACACCCCTTACCAGCTGTATGACCTTGAGCAAATTATTTAACCTCATTTTATTCATGAATTTTTTTAAAAAGCAGGGTGGGGGGAATCTACATAATATTAGTGCTTATTATATAAAATTATGAGAATATTTGGAAAGTGCTTAGAACAGTGCTTGACCAGCGCATAGTAAATGCTATTTAAATACTCATTAAAAAAAAGCAGACATTAAAAGCCTTTATACTATGTGAATCAGACTAATACACTATGTGAATCGGAGGCTCTGACCTATTTTTAAAAACTATCCTAGTTCGTTGTTAAAAATAAGTCGATAGTAGAGAATGACAGACATCGGAAAATACATTCCTCTATATCCGAATGTATCTGGATCCTAAGCTGCAGCTGGGGACCAATACTAAGCACCAATACTAGGACAGAGGTTGAAGGGCTCCGGCATAGCCTAAGGACGTGGAGGGCAAAGACGTTGACTTCAATCAAGCAGCTCTGGAGCAACCTCTTCTGCCCCTCACTTGCTTGGCTAATCTCTAGCAAGAAGCCCCCTCCACCTTCTCCCCACACCCGGTCCGGAGTCGCAGCGCCAAACCCGCCCTTCCGAGGCTCTCAACGGTAGTCCCAATCCGAAGCTCACCGAGGCATCCGTGAGAGAAGATGCCACCCAGCCCAGATCGCACCACCTCAGAAACCTTGACAACAGCAGCCCAGAAAAAGAAAAACTACAAAGACCGGAAGTGCGTCAAGGTGGCTGGCTCTTTGTGAAACAGCTGTTCTGGCTGCGTTCCTTCTAGGAAGCTCGGAGGTTTCCACGCATCTGTGATCGCCTTACTGAAAGCCCTCTCTTCCAACCTGCAATGTGATGACAGCTGGCATATACTGCTTTACACATACTAATTCATTTACTGTGAATTACAACCCTGTGAATTATCCTCATCTAACAGATGGGGAAACCAAAGTACATTCCTTCAACATTAGTTGCCAATCTCCTGCAAACCAAACCGTCCCTTTTCCCTGCCCTCCCTCATGTTATAATGAATCTATGCGTTCTCTTAAAATTCATTGCTACTAACAATTACTCCTATTATTTAATGTTTAATTTATTTCAAATGTGGTCCATTTCAGAGACCTTTAAAATTAGTTTTTAATGTCCTTCGATAAGTTTTTGTGCGCTTCACTTTCTCACACAAGAGATTCCAGCCTCATTTTACACTTTCCTGCTCTAGACCAAGAATCCATGAAGCTATGACTCCTTTAAGAATGGGAAACAGAAACCCAAGATCCAGGTTTGGGGCAAAAACTCATTGCAACTGGAATATATCATTGCTTGTAGGCCCTGTTTGTGGATAAGAGCTAAGGGACAAGATTAAATGTCTTTTTCTGAGGGATTTTATAGGATATTTTCTATATACAAATCCAGAGAATTTTTTTTTTCATTTTAACCATTACATATTTGCTTTTCCTTTTACCCACGGTGAAAAATCTTGGCCCCCACAGCCTCAATATATTCACTCAATTTTCTCTATCTTATAAACAAAGTAGTTTCAAAATTACAATAGCAGTATCACTAGCAACAATATACAAACTATGTACAGTCCCCAGAAAATGTGTATTTTATTTTTTCTTGAGTTATATTTCTAAGGGACTATAGTGAGAATATTGTACATATACCTTATTTAAGTATTTTCTCTGTTTGGTTATATTACAAACTGGATATATATTTAGGATCATTTGTTTCTGTTTGTGTTTAATTTCAGGGTTTGCTTTTCTAAATAGACTAAAATTATGTTTCTATTTATTACCAATCTCTCTAAATAGATAATGTGAAGAAATAATTCTTAAATTATGAATGGAGGATTGTAGGGGATTTTTTCTCTTTAAAGAAATCCTTTGAAACATACCTGTAGTTTCATCAATTTGGGAAATTGAGGCAGGAGGACTTCGAAGGAAAAGAGTGATTTAGCAAGATCCTGTGTCAAAAATAAAATAATTAATTAATTAAAAGGATCAGGGATGCAGCTCAATAGTACAATACCCCTGGATTCAACCCCTAGTACCATACCATTTTAAAATAAGAATTCCACTGTATTTTCGCACAAAGCTTTTCAATATGATGATTACTATTGTTATTGAAATAAATTTGGTAAGTTAAGAGTTCTCTGAGTCAGTGTGCTTAGAATTAAACCCAGGACCATTCCACCTTTGAGCTTGAGTTGTTGGAATTACAGAATATGCTTCAAAGGATTTTGTTAAGAGAAAAAAAATCCCCTAAAATCCTCAGCTTCCTGAATAGCTGGAGTTACAGGTATGTTTGAAAGTCCTGGCAGTTTTTTTTTTTCTTGTGTCCCACTTCCTTTCCTTCTCCTTGCTTTATTCCCATCCTGGTCTCAATATCCTTTTACCTCTTATTCTTTCATTTATCTGTCCATTTATCTTATCTTTCAGCACCCACTTGAGAATTGATACCTGTACCCCAGAACTTGAAATGTCATATCTTGTTTAGGAGTATGGAAAAAAACTGCCTACTAAATAATTATTTTCCCTTTCATCAAATAACAGACTTTTATCTAGGTATATTGACACCTGGAATAAAGATTACATTTCTCAGCTATCCTTGCAACCAAGTATGATCATGTGACTAAATTGTGACTAATTAGATACAACAAAAAAAAACTGTTCATTCTTAGGAGTTTCCTTGAAAAAAATGCTGGCTTAGCAAGGTACAGTAGCCTGTGTCTATAATCCCAGGTACTTGGGAGAGTGATGGGGAGATTCTCTTGAGCCAAAGTTTGAGGCCAGCCAGTCTGGACAATATAGCAATCCCCCATATCAATCCCCCATATTAACTAGGATAATCCTTCTTTTCTACTTCTCTACAGGCTAAAATACAGAAATGATGGCCAGAGCTTCAACAACCACGTGAAAAGAAACTGTATGCAGAGAACAAGGACAAGGTCAGAACTGGATTCCGTGGAGCAAAAGCAACTACTCTATAAACTTTGCTTTTATGCCCCTTTTACATGACAAGCACTACAAATTGTGTATTTTTCAGACCTTTGATATTAATAGTTAATTATAAGTTCCGATATACAGTTTCCTACATTTTGAGTCTCTATTTAAGATTTTCTTTCCCTTTTGTAAAAAAGTGTGACCTCCATCTCTGATTAAACCCAGTATCTGTTTCCTTCCCACAGCACTGATATCTAGGAAATATAAGTTTGGAGGTAAGAGGGAAGGGAATTAAAAATAAATTATGTTTACAACAATAGTATAAATGTTGGTAGTCAGAAAAAAAAAGGAAGAGGTTTCCCCAAGAGACAAAAGGAAAGAGAGATGAAGAGAATGGAGAAAAAGTGCAGAAAAGGGGGAAGAGAAAACTCAGGCAAGATTGATATTGTACATGAACTCAAGCAAGATTGATATTGTATTAGGTGGTTCACCAGACATTCAGTAATTCATAATGTTCAAAACATTATATTGAGCTGGGCATGGCAGCACACGCCTGTAATCCCAGAGGCTCAGAAAGCTGAGGCAGGAGAATCACAAATTCAAAGCCAGTCTCAGCAACTTAGTGAGGCCCTAAGCAACTTATCAAGACCCTGTCTCCAAGTAAAATTTTTAAAAAGGGCAGGGATATGGCTCAGTGGTTAAGCACTCCTGAGTTCAATCTCCAGTACCAAACAAACAAACAAAACCCCACTATATTGTCATCAGAGTCTCACGTGTCCATAGCTTGAGCTACCCTTGTAGGGTGTCCCATTTGGATGGTTAAGCTCTCACTTAGAAGCCTGAGTGAAGTTCAACATCTGTCCACTTGTAAATACATTGGCTAATCTCATCAAAAGGACAGTACTATTTTTAACATTCCAATACCAGACTCAACAGAAATAACAGTGAATGTCCCTGAAATAAATCTTTTTTCCTAATACTGAAGGAGGATATTTCTCTGGTTCACTTGTGGCTTTTCCTGATTTGAGCCCTGCTGCCTGTCTTCTAATCCAGTGGAATTTCTAGGTTACTTTTTAGGATTTTTTTTGGTCACACTTCACTCTTTGTTTCAGCTCCAACTGAATTTTCTCTGCATGGCCATAAAATAAAGGTACCTAGCTGAGCAGAGTGGCTTGCACCTATAGTGTCAACCACTCTGGAGGCTGGGACATGAGGATCACTTCAGCACAAGAATAAGAGACCGGCCTGGATACCATGGAAAGTTTCCATCTCAAAAATAAATAAAAGTGCCTGAACAAGGAGCACTTCTTAGGATTATCCTACTTGGATGTATAGCACACAATGATATCAGCAATTTAGAGAATCCTCTGGAAAGAAGCTCCCTCTATCTCCCCTTATAGTCTGGCATATATCTGGAACAACATCACAGGCTACCTCCTCAGGTAGGGTGACCAATGCCTTTTTGAGCATTAGCCTTTTTTCAATATTCCAGAGAGGGAATTGTTCTTCTCTTCCTCAAGGAGTAATATCTAATTTTTAGAAAGCAAACCCATTGTCACTAGATTAAATGAAAGCATACAAGCAAAGCTTCCCAGGCTCTTAAAGATAGGTGCCCACTGGTCATTAATATTTATTCCAAGGCCATTTTTAGTGACATATTAGGGACAGTATTACATCACCTCTCGGAGACTCAGCATTCAGAAGGCTTGTTTAATCTAAATGGGGTTACAGTAAGAAATATATAAAAGCTAGTTGCTGGTACAACAAAGAAGACATTCAAGATGTAAGGAAGGAAGAACAGAAGATAAAGACATAAAAACTCAAGGTGGCAAGGGAATGTAAGATCAATATAATAGGAACAGAGAGCACCTGGATGATGATAAGGGGAAATAACACTGAAAATACTGGGACCAATTTGTGAAGCAGGCTCTTGAATGTCAGGCTAAGATAGTAACTAACACAGAGGTATGGCAGCATTTAAAAAAGTACTTAACTGTAGAGGCAAAAAGGACTGTAGAGTTATTACATATTCTAATTCCACAACTCACAGAGAGGAGTCATCTAAGACTAAAAAAATATGGATGATTTTCCTTAAATCACACAGTGACTTTAGAGGCTGGGTAAGTACTATGTTGTTACCAAAGGTTTTACCACAGTTGTTGCACTCAGAGGGTTCCTCCCCAGTGTGATTTCTCTAATTTTCATAAGGACTGAGTCTTGACTAAAACTTACGCCACCATCATTATTCTGATAAGATTTTTTTATATATTTATATTCAGTGGGGTGATTATATGAAGAGATTTTCACACTTATTACATATATAGGATTTTTTTCTTTATTCATACCAGTATGAATAGGGAGATGTTAAAAAAGGGTTGAGTTTTGACTAAAGGCTCTGCCACATTCTATACTGTTTAGATAATATAGATGCTACACATGAAGCTTTTCCCACATTGATCACATCCGTTTTCTTTTCATTCCTCTGAACTTCCTTGATGCCTCTTAAACCTGCCTTTGCATTCATGAAAGTCTGCAAAATGGTCGGCTTGGAGAATGCTCCTGCCTCTACAGATTCTACTGAATCTCATCCTCTGTGACTCCACTCCTTGGGCTGCTTCCTGCTTTGGAGCTCATTTTCCAGGAAATAGATCATGCAATTGTCACTTTCTTTTTAAACTTTTCATTATGAAAAATCATAAACATATGTAAAAGTAAACAGAATTAAAATGTCACCTGTATGAACTGATGAAAGATTAAACTCCCAAGATATCATTTCTTTTTTAGTTACACTCCCCCAACAATCAAGAAATATCTCTTTCAAGGAAGGAAAGTGCTATAAAGAAAAGATGAAATGGAAATATTCTAAGAATAGATAATCTATGTTATGCTTACTAAAGTGGGATTGAGAACAATCCTTACCACCAAAACATGAGCAAATCATCAAATTGAATTGAAAAAGTTTGTGTGTAAAAAAGGAAATACTTCAAATTGCAAATATTATAGCAGAAAGGTAAAAGTATGTTCATTCTATTGCTTGGAAAGAAAACTCTTTGTCTTAGTCTTCCCCAAAATAGTTCATTGCTTGCAGAGTCAATTTAATAATTCCTTAATAAACAGAAGTCAGTATTCTTTTATAGACAAAATAAAAAATATATTTTAGGAAAATTTGGCCTGAAGGAGATAAAGTAAATGTTCCATCAAGCTCATTAAAATGGAGATTATACATGAGCTCACAGGAAAAAAAAGGAATAGGACTGATTTCTTGGCTCTCCTACTACTTTACTGTTGTTTTCTGGTGACAGATTATAAAAAAAGTTTTGGATATAAAAATGGTCATACTTTTTGTAAATAGAATGCATGTACAGAGTGTGGAAAGGGAAGTGGGTACCTAATCTAGACTGGAATGACATGTAGGAGAAGGAAGTGATTAAAAAAAGAATATAATGTGGAAGGAGCAAGGAGAAATGTCAAAGTGAAAGATTTAAAATATGACTATTACTGATGGGTAGAAAAAAGGGGAAGAGGAAGGCATAGAGATAAGGAGGATATTTAGGAGGTCTCTACCAAAGGAAAGGTGGTATAAAAAGTATCATAATGATGTAATAAACTAATGACTAATGAAAAGCAAATATGCATATGTGAAAACAAAGAAAATAGAAATCTTTTGTTTTAGAGGCCTAAAATAAAGGTTGTACTTTATAAAGACAGATGTAGATGAGTCTGGGAGGGTTCTAGGGGAGAGTTTAGGCTAGAGATACTGATTAAATTATAAAAAATGGTTTTGGTTGACAGAGCAAGAGCTCCTACCTAAACTACTTCCTCACATAGATTCCTCCTCAACTCTCTTTGTAGGTAATGGAGTTCAAGTCATGCTTGATAAGAGTCTCCAAGTGCTGGAGTTGATAATTTGATGATTTCTGTGCAGCTCCTAGAGATAAATAGAATGCATGTACAGAGTGTGGAAAGGAAACTTCCCTCCAGGGCAATTACAGTCCATCTACTTAAGATATGCCCTAGACAAATTTAGAGATCATTAGGCTCCAAAGAAAACTGCTATGAGAACACAATGAAATATCAAACAATTACCCAGGTATCGAACAGGGAAAAGGGATCCAATGAGCTAAGAAGAGATGAAGTAAAAAAACAGAGTGACAGAACCAACAAAGGACAAAAACTTGGCAATGTTGTCATCACTACTTTCCTACTGACCATTAAATGCTTCATTTTGCCACCATACCTTCCCTTCCCACCTGAAATCCTGGATCATCAAATTCTGTCTCTCAATCCTCCAACAAATACACAGCCTCATCTTCATTCAACTGATGATGTTCCTGTACCCAAGACTGGAGGTCCTGGCAGAACGGATTGGAACTGCTCCACTCCATTAACCAGTAGCTCTAATATCTGCTCCTTGATGTGACTTTCTCATTTCAACCCCTTATAACAAAGTTCCCAGAGTTGGCTTAGAGTCTCCCTGAGTCCAAATGTCTTCTGGTAGCAGAGTTGGCTAAAGTGTTGGTGAAAGACCTCCTGGCTAGGCTGGTTGTTTTGCTACAAATCAACTTCTTATCAACCTTTACTACTACAGGTCCTTCCTGTTTTTCTCCATCCTGGATGATACATTCTGTATCCATTGTCACTCAGGAGAGAGATCCCTATGTTATAGTGTGAACTGATCAATATAATCAATAAGTCATAAATTATAGGTATAAGACAAAATAGAATAGATAATCAATAAGCAATAGACATAGATTAAAGACTATAGGAATAGGTAAGATAACATAGATAAGCTATAGTAAGACATAAGTTCATCAGGAATAAGCCTAAGTAATAGTAGAAAAATCATGTAACTGTAAAACATAGGATTTAAGCCATAGGGTAAGTCAGTGTGTCAGTATAGTTGTAGATAAATATAAGCAATTAGGTTAATGTAGATAAGTTTGGACTAATATAGCAACTTGATCTTGTAGACTTTCATAGGATACAGGACATAGGGTTTATAGATATTAGTAAAATGACAGATGAAATTGTGTATGTAGGTCATAAGATAACTGTTGTTTTAAGTAGGCATCAAATAAGTTACTAGTACTAAGTGTGTAAAGCAATTGCTCTGGTAGAGACTCATTAGTCACTTGCAACAATTCCCGCCTTGCTGGGATTATGGGAATAGGGTCACTGTAGTCATTTGAATAAACAGATGTGACTATAGAAACTCCATCTTAATTTCTTTGTTACTGTCCCTGTGAAGAGAGAACTACATGACCCATTTCTAGGAAGTAGAAACTAAAGCTGTTTTCTTATTTTTTTAAATTGTTTTCAGATGTCTGCAATGGGAATTTTTCATTTCATTAAAGTATGTTACAAATTGTTTCCTTAGACCGATATATATATATCCCACTCTATATAAAACAGCTCTCCCACCACCATTCATCCTCTTCCTCTGCTAAATTTTTCTTTGTCACACTCAGCACCAGCTGTCATTAAAACATAATAAAAGCAAACAGAATTTTCTTTTTATATGTTACCTCCACAAAAATATAAGTACAAAGAACTTTATGTGTTCTGTACAGTGCAGTATTCCCAGTATGCCTACAACAGGGAATACACAGTAAGTCATAGTCAAGAACAACCTGTTGAAAAGAACCACAACGACTAACAAAAGCTGTTAACTGGAAAGATGGTCACAAATTTTGTTCAGGAATTCTTTCCTTTATGCAGTATGATAACTATGATTTGAGACATAAGACAGTAAAATAAAAACATTAAATAGAACAGGTCCACAATCTTCTTGCCACATATTTTAAAAAAATATATTTTTGTAGTTGTAGATGGACACAATATCTTTAAATGGGATGGAATCAAACTAAAAAGTTTTTTCTCAGCAAAAGAAACAACCAGTGACGTGAATAGAGAGCCTACATAATGGGAGCAAAATTTCTACCACATGCACATCAGATAGAGTACTAATCTCTAGGATATATATAAAAGACTCAAAAAGCTTAACACCAAAAATAAATAAATAAATAACCCAATCAGTAAATGGGCCAAGGAACTGAACAAACACTTCTCAGAAGATGCTGCCTATGTCATACCATTTTAAGAGAAGCAAATCTCTCTCTCTCTCTCTCTCTCTCTCTCTCTCTATATATATATATATATATATATATATATATATATATATAAGTTCAACATCTCTAGCAATTAGAGAAATGCAAATCAAAACTACTCTAAGATATCATCTCACTCCAGTAAGAATGGCAGCTATTAAAAATACAAACAATAAATGTTGTCAAGGATGTGGGGAGAGAGGCACACTGATACATTGCTAGTGGGACTGCAAATTGGTGCAAATAATATGGAAAGCAGTATGGAGATTCTTTGAACCACCATTTGATCCAACTACCTCACTCCTCGGTTTATACCAAAGGACTTAAAAACAACATACTACATGGATGCAGCCACATCAATGTTTATAGCAGCACAATTCACAATAGCTAAAATGTAGAACCAACCTAGATGCTCTTCAATAGATGAATGGATAAACAAACTGTGACATATATACACAATAGAATATTACTCAGCATTAAAAGAGAATAAAATCATTGCATTTGCAGGTAAACAGATGGAGTTAGAGAATATTTTGGTAAGTGAAGTAAGCCAATCCCCAAAAACCAAATGCCAAATGCTTTTTCTGATATGAAGATTCTGATTCATAATGGGGATGGGAGGTAGGGAAGAATGAAGTAACTTTGGATTGTGCAGAGGAAAGTGAGGGGAGGGGAGTGGGTATGGGGGTAGGAAAGATAGTAGAACCAATCAGACATTATTACCCTATGTACACATATGATTACATGACTGGTGTAATTCTACAATATGTACAATCAAAAGAATGAGAAGTTATACTCCATCTATGTATGATATGTGAAAATGCATTCTACTGTCATGTATAACTAATTAGAACAAAATTTTTTAAAAAAGAGTTCTTGTCTTTTAGGGTTACATCTTGACTTATTAACAGATAAAGTTTATATGATATCTGGAATCTCCACTGATATAATCCAGAGAGTGACATATTGAAGATTGTGGTAAAGGTAACCTTGAGTTGGTACTTTTTAAATATGGGCAACAGGCACATGGTTTTTCCTTAAATCAACACTTCTACTTTTATATTTGCTTGGAAATATTAGCAATATTAGTTTTAATAAGAAGTCCCTGTTTGTCCTTTATTCAGTTTACAAAATAAAACACTCTAGATAAAACTGTATTGGGAGGTCTCTTCTCGACCCCATTGTTCTCCCTCCACAGAAGTAACAACTATCCAGATTTTGTGGTGGTGGTGGTGGTGGTGGTGCTAGGTGTGTGTGTATAGAATTTAAAATGTCCATAAATCTAGCATGCATATATACTTACAGAAACCTTTACTACTTTTTTTTTACTTATTACTTTGTTAGGAATCTTTCCATTACGATAACAGAAATACCCGAGATAATCAACTTAAAATGAAGAAAAGTTCATTTTGGCTCATTGTTTTAGAGATTTCAGCCTATGACCAATTATCCCCATTGCTTTGGACCTGTAGCTAAGTGTATGTACAACACAGTGGGGATCTCATCACGGAGCAAGCTGCTTGTGTATTGTGACTGGGAAGCAAAAGAGAGAATAGAAGGAGTCAGGACTTCAATATTCCCTTCAAATACATGACCCAAATGACCTAACTTCCTTCTGTTAAATCCCATTTCCTTTAGATTCTACCATTTCCCAGTAATGCTATGGGCTGAATTCTACCATTTCCCAGTAATGCTTGTGTCTTCAACACAAGGCCTTAGAGGGTACATTTCAGATAGAAACTACAGTACTTTACATGTGAGATTTGGCAATGCTGATAGACTTGTCTCTAAATCATTTATTTTCACTGTGGTATACCATTTCAGGTTATAAATATACTCCAATTTATTTACCATCCTGCTATTGATGATAATTATGTTGTTTACTATTTTCTACCATTACAAGAAATGCTGTATTGACCATCCTTGTTCCTCTTCCCCTTTGCAAATGTGTGAGAGTTTCTCTAGTGAATTTAGCTTTTCTTTATGATATTTACTCAGGAATGGAATAGCAAATATAATGAAGTGTGTCGATCTTCCAATCATATTGGATGTTGTGAGTATTTAACTATTTGTGACTACCCAAAATATTTTGAGCATACATATAGCTCTTAATTTCTCCATTTTTAACTTCTACATCTTCAAGGTAGATGCCAGAAAAACTCACTTTGCAATCTCCCTTGCAATTAATATGCAAGCAAATTCCTGTACACAAGGCTTCCAAAATGCCTACATGATAAATTATAGCTTCTACTTCGATGGGCCTCTTACTGTATCCTTTGCCAAACTCAGTGTTATAGAAATGGGAAGCACAAATTCTCCAGTGGTTCCTTGAAAGTAATGATTAATAGGGCCAATCCTGCTTCCACCTGGACATGTATTTTTGATTCCTGAACATGTATTCCTCCTATTGGAGGTACAGATCCATTTAGAAAATCTGGTTCATGAAATCCTGCAGAATATAATATCACCTCTGAGATGGTGCCTTCAGCAAGCTATTCCAACTCTCAGCCAGACTATGTCTCTAATCTCCGAGTTGGTGTAACATTTTCAATATTTTTTTTGCAGGAATTTACAAATCTAAGTTGAAAACTATGCCTCTGTAGTACTTATCAAAGCACTACTGTGGGGAACTTTTACTCCAAACATAGAAGTTGGGGCCAATGTCACTCAGAATTGTTTACAGAGAAATTCAATGTGTTGCCCACTGGGCTGTAGGGTGAAACCTGCCTGAGTCCTACAGTTGACCTACTCAACAAACATATATTAACCATCTGTTAGTGATATATCTGAGAAGTTTCCAATAAATAAAAAACTGTGTTTACTTGTCACAAATGGACATCCAAAATGTAAGAGAATAACATGTTTAAATAGGAGCCCAAGAGAAGTTGGGTGTTTATTTCTATTACAGAGTTTGTTAGGAAAGTTAGTAATGAGGGCTTTGCAAATGAATATGTTATGTCAGAGAAAGATTTTAAACAAATTTCTTCATGCTGTTTTTTTTTACTAGATTTAAATATTTATTTTATTATTAAAAATAATCTGAGCAATAATGGACTGAATTTTAAGGGATCTATAACTTAACCTTGCTTTCTTTTATTTTTTTATTTTTTTATTTGTTCTTTTTAGTTATACATAACAATAGAATTTATTCTGACATAATATACATACATGGAGTATAACTTCCCATTCTTCTGGTTGTACATGATACAGAGTTACACTGATCATGTATTCATATGTGAATATAGGAAACTAATGTCCAATTCATTCTACTGTTTTTCCTATTACCATCTCCCTCTTTTCCCTTTATTCCTCCCTTTGCCTAATCCACTGAACTTCTATTCTCACATCTTGCCTTATTGTGAATTAGCATCTGCATATGAGAGAGAATATTTGGCCTTTGGCTTGGTGTTTGGCTTATTTTCACTTAGCATGATATTCTCTAGCTACATCCATTTACCTTCAAATGCCGTAATTTCATTCTTCTTTAAGGCTGAGTAATATTCCATTGTGTCCATGTACCACATTTTCTTTATTCATTCATCTGTTGAAGGGCAAATAGTTTGGTTCCATAGCTTGGCTATTGTAAATTGAATGACTATAAATATTGATGTGGCTGCATCATTATACTATCCTGATGTTAGGTCCTTTGGGTATATACCAAGGAGTGGGATAAGTGGGTCAAATGGTGATTTCATTCCAAGTTTTCTAAGGAATCGCCATTCTGCTTTCCAGAGTGGTTGTACCAATTTGCATTCCCACTAGCAATGTATCAATGTGCCACCCTCACCAACATATATTGTTATTTGTATTCTTTTTTTTATTGGTTGTTCAAAACATTACAAAGCTCATGACATATCATCTTTCATACATTTGATTCAAGTGAGTTATGATCTCCCATTTTTACCCCAAATACAAATTGCAGAATCACATCAGTTACACATTCACAATTTTTACATAATGCCCTATTAGTGACTGTTGTATTCTGCTGCCTTTCCTATCCCCTACTATCCCCCCTCCCCTTACCTCCCATCTTTCCTCTCTACCTCATGTGTTGTTTGTTGTTCAGTTCTCTCCCTTGTTTTCCACCCCCCTTTCCCCTCACAACCTCTTATATGTGATTTTGTATAACATTGAGGGTTTCCTTCCGTTTCCATGCAATTACCCCTCTCTCTCCCTTTCCCTCCCACCACTCATCTCTGTTTAATGTTAATCTTTTCCTCATGCTCTTCCTCCCTGCTCAGTTCTTAGTTGCTCTCCTTAAATCAAAGAAGACATTTGGCATTTGTTTTTTAAGGATTGGCTAGCTTCACTTAGCATAATCTGCTCTAATGCCATCCATTTCCCTGCAAATTCCATGATTTTGTCATTTTTTAGTGCTGCGTAATACTCCAGTGTGTATAAAAGCCACATTTTTTTATCCATTTATCTATTGAAGGGCATCTAGGTTGGTTCCACAGTCTAGCTATTCTGAATTGTGCTGCTATGATCATTGATGTGGCAGTATCCCTATAGTACGCTCTTTTAAGGTCCTCAGGGAATAGTCCGAGAAGAGCGATAGCTGGGTCAAATGGTGGTTCCATTCCCAGCTTTCCCAGGAATCTCCATACTGCTTTCCATATTAGCCGCACCAATTTGCAGTCCCACCAGCAATGTACAAGTGTACCCTTTTCCCCACATCCTCGCCAGCACTTATTGTTGTTTGACTTCATAATGGCTGCCAATCTTACTGGAATGAGATGGTATCTTAGGGTGGTTTTGATTTACATTTCTCTGACTGCTAGAGATGGTGAGCATTTTTTCATGTACTTGTTGATTGATTGTATGTCCTCCTCTGAGAAGTGTCTGTTCAGGTCCTTGGCCCATTTGTTGATTGGGTTATTTGTTATCTTATTGTTTAATTTTTTGAGTTCTTTGTATATTCTGGAAATTAGGGCTCTATCTGAAGTGTGAGGAGTAAAGATTTGTTCCCAGGATGTAGGCTCCCTATTTACTTCTCTTATTGTTTCTCTTGCTGAGAAAAAACTTTTTAGTTTAAGTAAGTCCCATTTGTTTATTCTTGTTATTAACTCTTGGGCTATGGGTGTCCTATTAAGGAATTTGGAGCCCGACCCCACAATATGTAGATCAGAGCCAAATTTTTCTTCTATCAGATGCAGAGTCTCTGACTTGATATCAAGCTCTTTGATCCATATTGAGTTAACTTTTGTGCATGGCGAGAGAAAGGGGTTCAGCTTTATTTTGTTGCATATGGATTTCCAGTTTTCCCAACACCATTTGTTGAAGATGCTATCCTTCTTCCACTTCATGCTTTTAGCCCCTTTATCAAATATAAGAAAGTTGTAATTTTGTGGATTGGTCTCTGTGTCCTCTATTCTGTACCTTTGGTCCACCTGCCTGTTTGGGTACCAGTACCATGCTGTTTTTGTTACTATTGCTCTGTAGTACAGTTTGAAATCTGGTATCGCTATACCTCCAGATTCACACTTCCTGCTTAGAATTGCTTTTGCTATTCTGGGTCTTTTGTTTTTCCATATGAATTTCATGATTGCTTTATCAATTGCCACAAGAAATGCCATTGGGATTTTGATTGGCATCGCATTAAACCTGTAGAGAACTTTGGGTAATATCGCCATTTTGATGATGTTATTTCTGCCTATCCATGAACAGGGTACATTTTTCCATCTTCTAAGATCTTCTTCTATCTCTCTCTTTAGGGTTCTGTAGTTTTCATTGTATAAATCTTTCACCTCTTTTGTTAGGTTGATTCCCAAGTATTTTATTTTTTTTGAGGATATTGTGAATGGAGTGGTTATCCTCATTTCCATTTCAGAAGTTTTGTCGCTGATATACAGGAATGCCTTTGATTTATACATGTTGATTTTATATCCTGCCACTTTTCTGAATTCATTTATTAACTCTAGCAGTTTCTTTGTAGGCCCTTTTGGGTCTGTTAGATATATTATCATATCATCCCCAAATAGTGATAATTTAAGTTTTTCTTTTCCTATTTTTATGCCTTTAATTTCTTTTGTCTGTCTAATTGCTCTGGCTAGTATTTCAAGAACTAAATTGAATAGATGTGGTGAGAGAGGGCATCCCTGTCTTGTTCCAGATTTTAGAGGGGAATGCCTTCAGTTTTTCTCCATTTAGAATGATGCTAGCCTGAGGCTTAGCATATATAGCTTTTACAATATTGAGGTAAGTTCCTGTTATCCCTAGTTTTTCTAGTGTTTTGAACATAAAGTGATGCTGTACTTTGTCGAATGCTTTTTCTGCATCTATCGAGATGATCATATGGTTCTTATCTTTAAGTCTATTGATGTGGTGAATAACATTTATTGATTTCTGTATATTGAACCAGCCTTGCATCCCAGGGATGAATCCTACTTGATGATGGTGCACAATTTTTTTGATATGCTTTTGTATTCGATTCGCCAGGATTTTATTGAGAATTTTTGCATCTAAGTTCATTAGAGATATTGGTCTATAGTTTTCTTTCTTTGAAGTGTCTTTGTCTCGTTTTGGGATCAGGATGATGTTGGCCTCATAGAATGAATTTGGAAGAGCTCCTTCTTTTTCTATTTCTTGAAATAGCTTGAAAAGTATTGGTATTAATTCTTCTTTGAAGGTTTTGTAAAACTCTGCTGTATACCCATCTAGTCCAGGGCTTTTCTTGGTTGGTAGTCTTATGATGGCCTCTTCTATTTCTTCCTTTGTTATTCGTCTGTTTAAATTGTGTGTGTCTTCCTGACTCAATCTGGGCAGATCATATGACTTAAGAAATTTATCGATATCTTCACTATCTTCTATTTTATTGGAATATAGGGTTTCAAAATACTTTCTAATTATCTTCTGTATTTCTGTAGTGTCTGTTGTGATATTGCCTTTTTCATCCCGCATGTTAGTAATTTGAGTTCTCTCTCTTCTTTTCGTGAGCATGGCTAAGGGTCTGTCGATCTTATTTATTTTTTCAAAGAACCAACTTTTAGTTTTATCAATTTTTTCAATGGTTTTTTTTTGTTTCAATTTCATTGATTTCCACTCTGATTTTAATTATTTCTTGTCTTCTACTACATTTGCTGTTGTTTTGCTCTTCCTTTTCTAGGGTTTTAAGATGTAGTGTGAGTTCATTTATTTGTTGGTTTTTTCTTTTTGAGGAATGAACTCCAGGAAATGAATTTCCCTCTTAAAACTGCTTTCATTGTGTCCCATAGATTCCGGTATGTTGTGTCTGTATTGTCATTTATCTCTAAGAACTTTTTTATTTCCTCCTTTATGTCTTCTGTAACCCGTTGATCATTCAGTAACATACTGTTCATTTTCCAGGTGATGCAGGATTTTTCCTTCCTTCTTTTATCATTGATTTCCAGTTTCATTCCATTATGGTCAGATATGGTGCATGGTATTATCTCCACACCTTTATATTTACTGAGAGTTGCCCTATGGCATAATATATTGTCTATCTTTGAGTAGGATCCATGTGCTGCTGAGAAGAATGTGTATCCACTTGATGATGGTTGATATATTCTATATATGTCGGTTAAGTCTAGGTTATTGATTGCGTTATTGAGTTTTATAATTTCTTTGTTCAGCTTTTGTCTAGAGGATCTGTCCAATGGCGAGAGCGGTGTGTTAAAGTCCCCCATAATTATTGTGTTGTGGTCTATTTGACTCTTGAACTTGAGGAGAGTTTGTTTTATGAACTTTGTGGCACCATTGTTTGGTGCATACAAATTGATAATTGTTATGTCTTGATGGTGGATGGTTCCTTTTAACAGTATATAGTGTCCTTCTTTATCCCTTTTGATTAACTTAGGTTTAAAGTTGTTTTTATTCAATATGAGTATGGCCACTCCTGCTTGCTTCCGAGGGCCATGTGAGTGGTATGATTTTTCCCAACCTTCACCTTCGGCCTGTGTATGTCTTTTTCTATCATATGAGTCTCCTGAAGGCAGCATATTGTTGGATTTGTTTTTTTAATCCAGGTTACTAGCCTATGTCTCTTGATTGGTGAATTTAAGCCATTAACATTTAAGGTTACAATTGAAATATGGTTTGTACTTCCAGTCATGTTTATTTATTTATTTATTTTAGTTTGGCTAGTTTTTTCTCTTTTATTATTTTTCTCCCCCTTTACTGAGATACCTCCCACTGTTAGTTTTGGGAGCTATTTTTCAATTCCTCTTCTTGTAGTATTTTGCTCAAAATGCTTTGCAGTGCTGGTTTTCTGGCTGTGAGTTCTTTTAGCTTTTGTTTATCATGAAATATTTTAATTTCATTGTCAAATCTGAAGCTTAATTTTGCTGGATACAGTATTCTTGGTTGGAATCCATTATTTTTCAGCATTTGAAATACGTTGTTCCAGGATCTTCTCGCTTTCAAAGTCTGTGATGAAAAATCAGTCGTTAACCTAATTGGTTTACCCCTGAATGTAATCTGCCTCCTTTCTCTCGCAGCTTTTAATATTCTCTCCTTGTTCTGTATGTTAGCTATCTTCATAATTATATGTTTTGGAGTTGGTCTATTATGGTTTGGGATGTTTGGGGTCCTGTAGGCTTCCAGGATTTGGCAACCCATTCCATCTTTCATCTCTGGGAAGTTTTCTAGGATTATTTCATTTAATAGGTTGTCCATTCCTTTTGTTTGAAACTCTGTGCCTTCTTCTATCCCAATGACTCTCAAATTTGTTTTTTTTATGAGATCCCATATCTCTTGGATAGATTGCTCGTGAGATTTAAGCATCTTTTCTGTGTTGACTATATTCTTTTCAAGTTGATAAATTTTGTCTTCATTGTCTGATGTTCTGACTTCTACTTGATCTAGTCTATTTGTAATATTCTCGTTAGAGTTTTTAATCTGGTTTATGGTTTTCTGCATTTCTAGGATTACTATTTTTTTAATCTCTATCTCCTGGTAAAGCTTGTTCTTTGCAGTTTGAATTTGTTTGTTTAATTCGTTTTCAAAATATACTTTCATTGCTTGGACTTGCTGTCTCATGTCTTCTCTAATATTCCATTCCATCTGAGTTAGGTATGCCTTGATTTCTTTCCCTGTCCATGTTTCTGATGCTTCTAGGCCCTCCTGTAGATTTAAGTTGTCCTGCATTGTTTGTACTCCTTTTTTCCCTTGTTTTTTTCATGTTGTTCACGTTACTTTCCAGCTCTGTTTGACTGCTTTGTAACTCTCTCCTATACATTTGTTTTGGCTTTGTATATCTCTGTTGTCTCTCCTTTGTGGTGGGAGATTATGCCTAGAAATGTTGGGCTTTATTGTACTTTAAAGCTGATTCATTCAATTCATAAAAGGCTTCCAGGTTCTGTATGCATATAGTGATTTGTTGTTCATTCTTAGGACTTTATGTTTAGGTTAGGTGCTATGATGGTATGAGGGTTAATATGTCTTGGCTACTTTAGAAGATTGCTCTACTGAAGGTGGATACTAACAGGCAATTGGATCAGGGTGTTGGTAGTAGCTAGGTATTTAGGAGCCCTATAGACAGCCTTGAGACATTCACCTATTTTCATTTAGACAATTACATGTAATGGAAGACGTAATGCTTGGGATGAAAGTTGAGGGGTAGGGGAATGAAGGTGCTCTTAAAAAGAAAGAAGGAGAGAGAGAGAGATAGATTAGAGGAGAATGAAAAGAACAATAAAACTTGAAACGGGAAAGAAAGAAAGAAGGAAAAGGGGAGAAAGGAACAGAGAGAGAAAGAAGAAGAAAAAGAAAAAAATTGAAGTCTTAGAGATCCATTTTCTTCTCTTCCAGTAGGCGGAGCTGTGCCCTCCGGGGGAGCTTCTGCCCTCTACCTGCCGATAGCAATCCCTGTAAGGCATCTCCTGGGAGTCTCTCAGACTTGTCAGTCCAGAGCTGTTTCACTTCTCCGGCCCTTCCCCCCCCTTCCTCCTGTCAGCCAGCCAGCCATGTCCTGTTCACCAGAAGTGGTTCCCCAGAGATCTAGTTACACTTGCAGTCCCACCGCGTGTTCCATTTAAGCCCCAGTGCTGCGGTAAACTGGCGGCTAATAACTTGGGAGTCACCACTGGTGATATGGGGGGTTGGGGGTCGGGGATCCCCTCTGCTTCCCTACAGACACGACCCCTGAGAGATCCCTGAAGTTTCCTGGCTGCTTGTATCTGGATGGGGAGGGAGTCACACACCTGCTAAAGTGGATTCTGCCGGGAAGGAATTCTGTCGGCCCGAACTCCGATGATGTCACCTCTCTGCTATGGCAGGCCCCAGGCTCCTTGCAGGAGTGTCCGAAGGGAGGGGTGGGACTGGTCCATCCCCAGTTGGCCTCAGCTCCCGGCTCGCTAGTTCATGAAGGCTTGGCTAAAGACCTCTTCCTGCCAAGCTGCATCTCGGAGGCTAAGGGGGCCCAGTCATGTTGGCTGCGGGTGGTCGGGCCAGCAGCCGTGCCACGGTGCTCGGACTGCGGCTGGCGGATCTGGACCTCTGTGTCTCATCTCATGGCGGGGATTAGCTCGTCTGGGGCAAACTGTCACTTCAAAAAATTCTAGTAGCTCCCGGCCAGTCTCTCTTCAGCTGAATTTTGCTAGGAGATTCTCCGTTGGTAGAATCTAAGCGTTATCTATGCGTCTTTATGACCCCATCACTGAGGGGGTATTGAAAGCGCTGCCTCTCTACCCGCCGCCATGTTGAATCTCCCATTACCTGTATTCTTGATAATTGCCATTCTGCCTGGAGTGAGATGGAATCTCAGTGTAGTTTTTATTTGCATTTCTCTAATTGCTAGAGATGTTGAGCATATTTTCATATATTGTTGATCATTCGTATTTCATCTTCTGTGAAATGCATGTTCAGTTCCTTTGCCTATTTATGGATTGGGTTATTATTATTATTATTATTATTATTAAGCTTTTTGAGTTATTTATATATCCTGGACATTAATGCTCTATCTGAGGTGAATATGGCAAAGATTTTATCCCATATCGTAGGCTATCTTTTCATGTTATTGATTGTTTCCTTTGCTGTGAAGAAGCTTTTTAATTTGATGCCATCCCATTCATTGATTTTTTGTTTCACTTCTTGCACTTTAGGAGTCTTACTGAGGAATTTGGTTTCTAAGCTGAGATGATGGAAATTTGGTCCTACATTTTCTTCTAGTAGGCACAGGGTCTCTGCTCTGAAGCCTTATTCCACTTTGGGTTAATTTTTTCATGCTGGCATTCTTAATGATTACCTACTTATTGGATATTTGGGAGAAACTGAAGTAAAATATGAAGCTTGGGTTTATTTAGTGGCTTCAAAAGGCAAAGTTGATAAAAACAACTAAAAATTAGAGATATAGTTTTGGTATTATAATACAATAAGTTGAAATAAAATAGATGAGTGAACCCCATCATCAGAATCATCTTCTCATTTCCTTTGCTTTGATCTCATGGTCAGATATTATGTTCTAGAAATTCTGTGCATAGGAATCAAAATGCCCCTAAATGGTTATGATCACTTCAATAGATGCAGAAGAATCATAAGACAAAACTTAACATCACCTGATGATAAAAACTCTCAATATATTCAGTATTAAAGGAATACACCTCACTGTAATGAAGGGCTTATATGATAAGCCCACAGCTTATCATGAACAATAGTGAAAAACTGAAAACTTTCTTCCCAGGATAAGGGAAAAGGCAATGATTCTCACTCTAGCAGCTTCTATTCAACATACTACCAGAAGTCCTAGATAGAGAAATCAGGCAATAAAAACAAATAAAAGGCATCCAAATGGGAAAGGAAGAAGTAAAATTGTTTGTTTGCAGTTGACATGACTTTATATATAGAAATCCCCAAATACTCCACCAACACTATTAGAACTAACAAATGATTTCAATAAGGTAGCAAGATACAAAATCAACATACAAATCAGTTGGGTGTTTGTATGCTAACAATGAATTATCTGAAAAATGAATTAATAAAATAATCCCATTTATAATACCATCAAGATAATAATATATTTAGGAATAAATTTAACCAAGAAGGTAAAAGATTTGTACACTGAAAGCTACAAAACACTGATCAAAGAAAGTGAAAATGATGATAAATAAATGGAAATATATCCTCTGTTCTTGGATTGGAAGAATTAGTATTCTTAAAATATTCATACTGCTAAAAATGATCTATAGATTCAATACACTTCCTATCGATATTCCAATGGGCTTTTCACAGAAATAGAGGGAAAAAATCTTAAAATCTACATAAAACCATAAAAGACCCAAAATAGTCAAAACAGTCTTCAAAAAGAAGAATGAAGATGAAGGTATTATATTTCCTGATTTCAAAATATATTACAAAGCTATGGTAATCATAATAGTATGGTACCATCACAAACGCAAACATACAGACCAATAAAACAGAAAAGATAGCTAAGAAATAATTCTGTTTTTACAGTCAACTGATCTTTGATAGGGTTGTCAGGAATACTCAGTGGGTAAAGGAAATTCTCTTCAATAACTGGTGCTAGCAAAATTAGATATCCACACATGAAATAATGAAACTAGACACCTATCTCACACTATAAACAAAAATCAACTAAAATTTGATTGAAGGCTTAAGTTTAAGATCTGAAACTATTGGGCTGGGGATGTACCTCAAGCAGTAATGCGCTCACCTGGCATGTGCAGGGTGCTGGGTTCCATCCTCAGCACCACATAAAAATAAAATAAAGATGTTGGACCTACTGAAAACTGAAAAATAAATATTAAAAAATTCTCTCTCTCTTTAAAAAAAAGATCTGAAACTATAAAATTACTAGAAGAAAACGTGAGAGGAAAACTTTACGACATTGGTCTGGGTAATGTTGGGAGTTTTTGTTTTTGTTTTTGGATATGTTCTAAGGCACAGGCAACAAGAACAAACATAAACAAATGCCATCACATTAAACTAAGAAGCTCTGCACAGCAAAGGAACAGCAGAGTGAAGAGACAATCTATAAACTGGAAGAAAATATTTGCTAACTATGTATCAATATCCAAAATACATAAAGAGCCGGGAGTGGTTGCGTGTGCCTGTAATCCCAGTTACTCAGTAGACTGAGGCAGAAGGATCACAAGTTTAAGGTCAGCCTGGGAAATTTGGGAAAATCCTGTCTCAAAATAAAAAATAAAAATGGCTAGGGAAGCAGCTCAATATATAGCATCCCTAGGTTCAATCCCCAGTATGTACCAAAATTTAAAATATATTATGTGTGTGTTTATAAACAGTAGTGAAAGGACCTGAATAGACATTTCTTGAAAGAAGACCGATGGCCAATAGGATATGACTCAACATCACTATTAGGGAAATGCAAATTAAAAACTCAATGAGATATCACCTCACACCTGTTAGAATGGCTATTACCCAAAATAAAAAAGATAGCAAGTGTTGATGAGATATAGAGAAAAGGAATTTTTAAACACCATTGGTAAGAACATAATTAGTCATAATGGAAAACAGTGTAGATGTTTCTTTAAAAATTAAAATAGAACTTTCATATGATCCAACAATTTTACTTCTGGGTATATATTCAAAAGCAATGCAATCAGTACCTTGAAGAAGAGATATGTGTATTCCCATGTTCTTTGCAACATAATTCAAAATAGCCAAGATATAGATCAACCTATCTATCAACAGATGGATGGAAAAAGAATATGTGGTTTAATATAATACACACTCATGTACATACAAACACACTACATAATGGAATATCATTCATTCATCCTTAAAGAAGGAAACACTGACAATTGTGATAGCATAAATGAAACTGGTGGGCATTATGCTAAGTGAAATAAGCCAGCCACAGAAAGAATAGATACTGCATGATCTCATTTATATGTGAAATCTAAGAATGTTTAATTCATTGAAGTAGAATAGAATGGTGGTTGCCAGGAGCTGGAGGTTGGAGAAGTGGAGTAATGTTGATTTTTTTAAAGGTACAACTTTTAATTTAGACAGGATAAAAAAAGATCTAGGAATCTAATGTACATCATGGTGATTACAGTTAATAGTATCAGACTGTATACTTGAAATTTACTAAGAGAGTAGATCTTAAGTGTTCTTAAAAATTTTAATGAAAGGTTAATAATCTTGAGAACTGTTTGCTAATCTTGTTCCCAGAATGTGCTGTCCCCAACTGCCAAACTGCAGAATGTATTCCCTCACCTGGTTGCAGGCAAACCGCCCACTCGCCCTGACGAGTCAATGAACTTCCCTCCCTGCCCTTTCCAAGGAAAGTATATAAGCTCTGCTTAAGCTGTTCTCAGGGCTCTTTGCTCTATCTCTCTTTGCTCTAGTGAGCTCTGAGCCCCAGCATGCTGGTCCCCAAATAAACCCTTTTGCTGTTGCATGAGAAAGTCTCTTGGTGGTCTCTTCCTCCGACGTTTCGCCGGTCCCTTACAAAATGTTCTTTAAAAAATTTTTTAGTTGTAGAGGGACACACAATATCTTTTTTTATTAATTTATGTTTTATGTGGTGCTGAGGATCAAATGAGTGCCTCACACATGCTAGGCAAGTGCTTTGCCACTGAGCTACAGCCCCAGCCCCTATCTTCAGTGTTCTTACCACACACATTACACACACACACACACACACACACACACACAAACACACACACAAACACACACACACATACACATATACACACAGTACCTATTCAAGGTGATAGACATGTTAATTGGCTTGGTTTTGGTATTTCATTATGTGTACATATGTTGAAACATAAAATTTTTAATACATAAAATTTTTACGTGTCAACTATATCTCAAGAAGTCTGGGGGAGAAAAGAATGTAGTATGTGTTGTGTTCTAGAGTCAACTAAAAAGTTTATTTTTCTTCCCTGTGTATTGTTACATCATCAACTTGATATACAGTGAGGTTTTCATTTCAGTTTGTTTTCAGGTTTTTAGGGAGCGATTTCTTTTCAAATATTTTATGTAAGTATTAGTGTTGAAACATTTAAGGGCTTGGAATGTAGCTCAGTGGTAGAGAGCTTGCCTAGCATGCATGAGACCCTGGGTTCAATTCCCAGCACCACAAAAAATAATAAGTAAATATTTTAAAACACTTTATAATTACTAAAGTATAAGTTATGTAATAAGATGTATTGGGAGATGTCTAATTCCCATCTCTCTTCCTTCCTCACATTCTCTTCTTTTACCTTTTCATTAAATTTGCTTCATGTTTTCAGTTTTTTCTCTCAAATATAAGAAAATTCATTTTTATATTGTATGTTCTCCATTCCTTATAAGAGGTTATATTATATACATTGTGTTGTGCCTTGCTTTCATTTCTACTTAACACTACATATTTGGGTTCACTCTATAGAAATAATTGGTCATTTTCTTTACCCCTTTTACAGCTGCATAGGACTCCATTTTGCTTATAGCATTCAAAGCTCAGTCAGTATTCAACTGACAGAAATTGGAATTATGTGGCTATTTTTCTATTAAAATAACAATATAATATGCTACCATGTTATTTTCTATTTTGCCAGTAACTTATTGAAATTCAAAGATGAATGTATATTCCATTTTTCTTGCATTTGCATCAATGATGATGATGGGGTTAGGATTCTCTTATGTCAAATGGGAGAGAGATTTTCCCAGATTATGCTCTAGCCTTAGCTCTCAAACCTCTTTCTTTGGGGTTTTGTTTTGTTCCAGATAACAGTACTCAGCTAACTTCCATATCCTAAAACATTTCTCATAAATATTTAAAATATTAGTTTCTGAATTCCATCATGAATAAATAATAAATAAGGGCTGGGGATGTGGCTCAAGGGGTAGCGCGCTCGCCTGGCATGCGTGCGGCCCGGGTTCGATCCTCAGCACCACATACCAACAAAGATGTTGTGTCCTCCGAGAACTAAAAAATAAATATTAAAAATTCTCTCTCTCTCTCTCTCTCTCTCTCCTCTCTCACTCTCTCTTTAAAAAAATAATAATAATAATAAATAAACATGAAAGATCATGTTTATGACGTTTCACAACTTGAATTGGCAGAAAAATCTAGGAACCCATGTCAGTTTGTACTCTTGTTTGTTTTTTAAAAATTTTTCTTGTAAAACTGAGTTTTGTCATATAATGATATCTTACCTATGTTCCCTCACAAATAAAATATCTATGTATTTATTCATTTACTGTTGCTTTTTTAATGATTATATATATCCCTACCTACTTGATAGGTAATAATGGCTATAGTTTTTATAAACAATAACTTCAGTTTTAATGTTTAGTTTGTTATACACAGTTCTCTCAATTTTTAAATAAATCCTGTTTAATAATAATATTCAATTCTCAGAAATGTATTTCTCTTCCACAACTGTGGAATACATTTTATTTTTTGATGGAAAGAATTTTAAATTTTTAACATTTTGATCCAAATATAGTTTATTATAATTTGTAATATGAAATGTAGACCCAAATTTATTATTCACCATACCAACATCCTATAGGATCAACATTATTTAATAATAGTGTTTCCTTTGCCTGTTGATATTTCCTTCTGCTTATTTGGTAAGTACTTAAAAATTAGATTTAAGAACTCATAAAAGTAACTTTGAATTTTACAGATAATTTCATGCAGTTTTAATTTTTTACAGATTTTTTAAATCTTCAACACAGTGAGATAATTTTCAAGGTAATGACTTTCAGTTTTGTTTATTCCAAAAGTTCAGATGCCCTTGGAATTTTTTACTGACACCATACCAAAAGTTTAAAAGTAGTATCAAAGTATTCTTTAGTTGTTTTGTTATGAAGGTGCAAATCTCTATAAGTAAAGTTTTTTCTTGACTTTTGAGCATGGTTTTCCTGGAACATATACTAAGAAGAAGACATTGCAGGTATTCTTGGACCTTCCCATTCAAAATAAGACATATTTTCTCATATTCTTTTAGATGAAATGGCCTTCCTTAAAAACTTCCTCATAGCTTCTATAACTTCTTTGTTCCTCAGAGTGTAGATGAATGGATTGGCCATCGGAGTAATAACACAGTAAAACAGAGTCAAGACTTTGATAAGGTCTTGAGAACCATCCCCTGAGGGCTGCATATAGATGTAGATCCCAGGCCCATAAAACAAAGACACCACCAATAAGTGCGAGGAGCAAGTGTTGAAAGCCTTAAGTCTCCCAGAAGTGGAAGGGATTCGAAATACAGCTCTAGCGATGTAAGTATAAGAGATAAGAATCATGGAGAGGGGACCCATTATCAGGAGGGTGGCCACTACTGCTAAAATAATCTCATTGATTGTGGTGTCCCCACAAGCCATCTTAATAAGACCAGGCAGCTCACAAAAAAAGTGGTCCAGTGCCTGGTTCCCACACAGGGGCAGCTGGAGTGTAAGTGTGGACTGCAGCAGTGAATTAGCCAGACCAGTGAGCCAAGCAGTGCTGGACAGCTGTAGGCAGAGCTTATGATCCATGATTACAGAGTACCTCAGAGGCTTACACACGGCCACATAGCGATCTAAGGCCATGATACCTAGCAAGATACATTCCGTGCAGCCTAGCCAATGAAATATATAGGCCTGGGCCATGCAGCCTATATAAGTGATGTTCTTGTTGGGCCCCCCTAAGTTGAACAGCATTTGAGGTACAGTTGTTGTGGTAAAACAGAGATCCAGAAAGGAAAGATTGGTAAGGAAGAAATACATGGGATTTTGGAGTTGGGAGTCTAGTTGAGAGACCAGAATAATAGCAATGTTTCCCAACAATGTGAACATATAAGACACCAGGAGGACAAAGAAGAGAGGAAAATCCAGCCATGGATATTTGGTAAGGCCCATAAGAATAAAATCCACTGGAAAACTTTCTTTCATGTGCTTCATTGAATTTTGAAAGAAGAGACCTGCTAGAATCAAGAAAGAAAAGGGTGATATTAAAAATTCTGAGTTGGAAAAAGTTCGGTAAACACTAGGAAAAATATATGTCATGGGGGAGAGGTGGTATATAGAAATCACAAAAATAATATTGAGTAGAATAGTTATTATAATTAGCATTGTAAAGAAATATTTGGGAAGTTTTTTCAATACAGAAATTGTTTCACTTTTTTTTTTCTAAATCAAAGCTCTATGCAATAGATTAGTGGATACTAGTTGTCATGTCTTTTCTTTTTGACAAAACAAGCCAGTGGAAGGTGGCCAGTGTATTATTCTCCAGACAGTTTAGTTAATTAGATGCTCCTATCCAGGATTAGAACCTAGTGAAATCATGTAGAGGAATGAAGAGAGCGAAAGGGCCTGTCATAAAATCAGAGCAGCTAAATTCCTAATAATGGTTCATGATGACAATACCAAAGGATGTGTCCTACACAGTCCCTTCCTAGGGTAGGAGCTTGTCTATGTCTTGCTTCTCTTTATTTCTAAATTTTTTTACCAAATTTTGTTCTTCATTCTTCCCATTGATTCTGTGAACTACCATTCTTCTGATATTTTATTTCTGCTTATGTTATTAGTATTACATTCCTCATTGCCAACAAGACAAATACAGAAAGTGGTACAAGAAAGTGAGTTGAAATATTCTCCAGGTGACGAAGATAGAAAAGGACTCTAAGAATTAGAATGAGAACTGACGAAGATAGAATAGGACTCTAAGAATTAGAATGAGAATCTATAGGGCATCCAGAGTATTTAAGATAACCCACCCTCCACCTTCCCCTTGTAGCCAAGGCAGTCTTCCCTTTGATCTGATAAGGTCATTTTGCTTAAAATTCTATACCTCTCAAGAAAATAAAAAGAGAAGCCACATACTTGGAAAATAATATCTGCAAAAGACATATCAGACAAAAACTGTTACAAACATACAAAGAATTCTGAAAACTCAATAATAACAAAATAGACAGCCTGATTTTAAAAACGGGCCAAAGACTTTTATAGACACTTCACCAAAGCAATACAGATGGCAGATAAGCATATGAAAAGATACTGTACATCATATGTCATCAGAGAAATGTAAATTAAAACAGAAATGAGATACCAGTGCAACTTATTGAAATGATCAAAATTCAGAACGCTGACACCACCAAATGCTGGTGCAGATGTGAAGCAACAGGAATGCCCATTCATTGCTGGTGGGGATGCACAATGGCACAGTCACTTACAAGATAGTTTGGCAATTTCTTACAAAACTAAACATAATTTTACCATATGATCTAGTAGTTGCTTGATTTTATCCAAAGTTGAAAAGTTATGTTCACACAAAAACTAGCACACAGATATTTACAGCTGCTTTATTCATACTTGACATAACATGAAAATAACTGAGATGTTCTTCAGTGGGTGAGTGGATAAAAAACTATCATCTATCCAGACAATAAAATATTAAAATTCAGCACTAAAATTAATATACTATATGAAAAGACATGAAGGAAACTTAAATGCATATTAGTAAGTGAGAGAAACCAATCTGAAAAAGGCTACATATGGTATGATTCCAACTATATGACATTCTGTAAAGGACAAAACTATGGAGAAGTAAATTATTCAGTGGATGAATAATTGGAGCACGGGGAATTTTTAGGCAGGGAAGCTAATCTATATAATCCTATAATGGTAAATACATGTTATTATAAATTTTTTCAAACCCACAGAATGTACAACACCAAAAGCAAACCCCAATGTAAATTATGGACTTTGGGTAATGATGATGAATCCATGTTTTTTCATCAGTTGTAATAAATGTACCACTCTGAAGGGGGATGTTGATAATGGGGAAGTCTATACATGTGTAGGGGCAGGAGGACTATGGGAAATCTCTACCTTTTGCTCAAACCTAAAATTCCTCTAAAAAATAAAGTCTGGAAGAAAAAAGGTTATTCTTACTCACTGAGAGGAATATAGGCTAAAAGGAAGCCAGTTCTCCTCAAAACCCCCTCCATAGTAAACAAGGTTAAAACCCTCCAAGTAAACAAGATTAAGTTCTAGGAGGCATTGTCAAGGTCAATTAGAAGACAATCTGAGGAAATAACACATTTTTTAAAATTGCAGGATTTTACTAGTTTAGGGCAGAGATTTGAAGACTTCGTATAAGGCAATGAATTCTGAGATTGTCTAACCAAAGAAATTAGATACAAATTTATCATAACCAGAGATACCTGTTTTTATTTACTGACTGAATCTATGAAGTAGTTTTAATTGATTTTTTTCTGTTAGATGACTAAAATATGGTCTTAAAGTATGTTTATTTGCCAGAACTCCTTTAGTGTATGATAAAGTTATTGGTAATATTTATGTTAAGTCAATTAATGTGAGCAGACTGTGATGACAAGATTATCATTATATCAACCCCAAGAAACTCTTCTGACTGATTTTACTCAAATTTGCTTGTTATTTTTTTTATTTTTGGTCACCTATAAACAAATCCATCTATACTTCATTATTTCATTTCACTCTTATAGGATTTTGCCTTTATGCATTTATTTAAGCTATTTCCTCTTCATTTTATAATTGTTTAGTTAAAAATTCAAAATATGTATTCATCTCTCTTATTTTCATAGATTTTGATTCTGTAAGCCTTTGCTGGGCCCAGGAATTGACATTTCCAGCCAGTATTTCAGATGATTCAAATGACTTTTGGATCACACTTTAAGAAATATTTATGCCTTAGGAAATAAATTATTCAATAAGAATACTTTAATACCTATTATGTATTAGTGACTATTCTAGGTGCTGGAGATATTTGCTCTACATCTCCTCTACCTTCCACCTAGAAAAAATTATTTTTGAGCACTTCATATCTGAAGAACAAGGTAATAACTACAAGAAATGACACAAAAGACATAAGATGTATGAAAATTAACATACCAATAATTACCAAAACATAACTGTAGTCTTAAGTTCAAAGAATATATTGGTTAACTATCCAGTTATTTATTTTTATATTCACTCATTAAATTAATGTTACTTATATGTCTACTCACTTTAGTGCACTGTGTTAAGCACCATAGGACAAGAAAATCAGACAGATCTATCATCTGTTCCAAGAAAACTCTACACCAGGACCTCTCTTCATGTAGTAAATATCTAATAATAATTAAAAATGTGCTAAATGTGTGGTGCAGTAGCATACATCTGTAATCTCAGCCACTTGAGAGGCCGAAGCAAGAGGACTGCAAGAGGATTTGAGGCTAGACTCGGCAATTTAGTGAGAACCTAAGTAACTTAGCAAAACCCTGTCTCAAAATAAAAATTTAAAAGGGATGAGGATATAGTTCAGCGTTAAAGCCCCTCTGGGTCCAATCCCTAGTTGTTGTTGTTTTTAAAGAATGTGCTAAATTTCATCCTAGATGTACAGAAGTAAAAGATAAAGAGTATTTGGAGATGCAAGAAGTTACTTGTAGGTAAAGATCTAGAAGATGGTGGAATCATGAAAATAAGATCTTGAGAATTGGACCTGGATTTCAGGTAAATATAGCCTATGCATTTGTCTCCACCTATTAAAATGTCACTAAAAGGGTAGAATAGGTGCAACTCATAAAGAAAAAGAGAATGAAAAAGAAGATAACAAGAAAAGGGGTGAGAGGAAGCAATGCAATTCAGAGAGATACCAAGCAAACCTGGAAGGACAAAGGAATCAGAGGACCCAGACCCCCGAAAGGGATGGGTGTGATATGGAATTGAAAACAAGAAGATTGTCTGAGAGACTGTATTAAAAACAGAGCTCCGGACACCCAAATTTTTTCATAAATGAAAAGCTGCATCCATACTTAATAACCCTACAGTGAAAACCATCCACCACCAGGCTCTATATATTCACCTGTTAGCTAATAATTAGCATTTTATTTTATTTTTTAAGTGTTTTTTAAATTTTCAATGGACTTTTATTTTGTTTATTAATCTATTTATATGTGGTGCTGAGAATCGAACCCAGTGCCTCACACATGCTAGGCAAGTGCTCTACCACTGAGCCACAAACCCAACCCTAATAATTAGCATTTTAGTGTCTCACTTTGAAATATGAACAGGTCAGGACAACCAAATATCTGTGGAAAGCTTCTAATTAAAAAGACAAAAACAGGGACTGGGGTTGCGGCTCAGCGGTAGAGCACTCACCTAGCATGTGTGAGACGCTGGGTTTGATCATCAGCACCACATAAAATAAATAAATAAAATAAAGGTGTTATGTCCAATTACAACTAAAAAAATATTTAAAAAAAAAAACAGCTGGGTGCAGTGACACACACCTGTAATCCCAGTGGCTCAGGAGGCTGAGGCAGGAGGAGTGCAAGTTCAAAACCAGCCTCAGCAACAGCAAGGTCCTAAGCAACACAGTGACACCCTGTCTCTAAATAAAATACAACATAGGGCTGGGGATGTGGTTCAGTGGTTGAGTGCCCCTGAGTTCCATTCCCAGTATACCTCCCCACCCCACCAAAAAAACACATGGTTAAAAAAATAATTCAAATATAACAGAGACCCTTGTAGAAAGGAGAGGACATCTGAGGACACTGCAACAATGAAACATGAATAAAATCTCTAGAAATGTGAGTGCTATTTATAGAATATGAAATCATAGTTTAAAGTAAGAATATTTTATAAATAAAATGACTGAAAATTTAGCTAAAACATTAAGGGATCAAACCAAGAGATGGGTCAGATTTTAAGGGGGTTAATTAATAACACTTCTTTCCTCTGCCTGAATTCAGAGCAACATGAAAAATGCCAGAGACATGGAGATCAAAGTGTTCACCTTATTGTTATTAGTGCTATTCGGAGATTGTGGTTTTAGTCATGCATATTAAATCATCTTGCTTTCCATCTTGCTTACCCATCTGATTGATACAGTTGGACAGCAATACTGCATACAAACACACACACACACACACCAACCACATAAGAGAGAAGATCTGCCACTGTAATTCAGGGACTAGAGGAACAGAATAAAATTAATCCTGAGTTCAACTAGAGAGAAGGAAAAGTGGCTAATTCAAGAATGATCCGTTCTATCTTTCCAATTTACTGTGTTAGTCAACATTCTATCACTATAACACAATACCTGAGATAACCAACTTATAAAGAAAAAAGATTTATTCTGGCTCACAATTTTAGAAGTTCCAGTCCATGATCAGTTGGTCTGTTGCTTTGGGCTGTGGCAAGGCAGCACATGATGGCAAGAACATGTAGCAGAGTGAAACAACTGACTTTATGACCAGGAAGCAAAGATGAGTTTAGAGGGGACTGAGGTCCTACAATCCCTTTTGAGGGCATACTCCAAAAACCTAAAGATGTCCCACTAGACCCCACCTCTTAAAAATCCCACTGCCTCCCAATTACACCATCATGGGAACTAAGACTTCAACTTCTGGGTCTTTGGGGAACATTTAAGATCCATACTATAGCATATACTGATCAGATAAATTCCTCTTCCTTTCTAGAAACTATGAATGAGGCTACAGGAAAGATACAATGTTCACTGGCATCGTGGCATTAGAAATCAAGAACAAAGTCTGGATATGAGATAGAGGAAGGTGTTAAAAGAAACTGAAATTTTAATCTGAGATGCTAGGAGAGAGGAAATACAATGATCAGAAAGGGATATACATGTAAGAATTTCTTGGAATAGATAACTTAATTTAAAAAAACAAAAACTTCTTTAAAAAGGTAAAATTTCAGTTTGGCCTGTAAGGATTAGCTTGAGGGTTCACCCCAGGATGAATTCCTTCCTCTCCCAGACACATCTATGTCAATTTTACCAGCTACACATTTACAAAATACCTTAAAACTATCTTAATCCTTTGCTAGGATCCTTCGTCTTATAGCTGTTTAACCACCAAGGGCAGGGACTGGGACACACATAGAGGTAGACACTGGCAGAGAAATATGTCTCGAAAAACAAAGAAGATAATAAACTACAACTGAAAGAAAGGCAGCAATTTGATTATAAAGTAATAGTGGAAAATAACAAATCAAGGTCCTGTCCCCTCAAAAATGCCTTGCCTCATTGGTCATTGTATTGTTTGACTGTTTGATCCTAAATCGATCTTGAGAATATGGGCTTGTAGAAAATTTATATTTAGTGACTTGCTTGCCCTCTCATTTCTTCTTTTCTTCTAGACAACTGTATCATTTGTACATACTTCTGAGATAAGATGAACAAGCTATAGCCATTTGTTTTGGCATAATGAAAATTCAGTTAGCTCATTGAAGCATTTTAGCCTGACTGATCTTGCACAACTCAAAACTCTTATTCTCTCTCTTAAAACCAAATAACCCATCCCACCCCTCACCCCTCCACACCAAAAAAATAAAAAGCCACCCCAGGCTCTCTAGCTGGTGTTGGTAGCCAGAGACATCACAAGAACATACCTCTTTTCATTTGAACTTATATTAAGCAAGTATCATCATAGAAGATTAGTCAGGAAAAAGGTTGCAGAAGGGTCTGATTCCAAAGGTTCTGAAAGAGGGAGCAGGGCAGGTATAATCAGGCCAGGACTCCAATAGGACCCTCCAAAAGTCTTGATGTGGCTGACTGGAGTGAATGAATTCTGGAAGCAGAAAATATTCTCTTTGGGTTCCAAATCTGAGTCAAAGGAAGATAAAACCAGTTTTCACCCAGTGTGCCAATGCCCTTAGAGACTATCATTGGTGAATGAATCTCCTTAGAGAATTCACATCAGTCTTGCATTTACCATTTTTGCTATGATTATAGATTGCATCATTTTTCCACTCATTAATCTCATTTTAATAGTAGGGGAGAGTGGGATTTACCCTCCTAATTTTCAGAAAGCAAACAAAGATTATGTTAATAACAATGATGAGAATAATAATTTAACACATTCTAGAATGTGTCTAGAATGTGATATGAGATAATATCTTAATTATCTCATATAATGCTCCTAACATCTCATTGAAGTAGGTGCCGCAGTCTGGCGGGGCACAAATAACCGGGAGGTCACAAGCCACTTGTAGATTCAAGCAGGAACGAACTTTATTCCAGAACCCACGCAAACTCAATGGGAACTCCGTGAGAACTCAAAAGTAGCGGGCACCCGAGGTAGCAGGAATCTCCTTTTTGCCGGACAGCAGAGGTTTATATACACAACTGAATACACAGCTTGTTTCAATTTAGCATCATCCAGTTACAGCAATCAGTTATTATCTTAATAATTATACACAGCTTAACTTAATTATCATCATCTTAATGGCTTACTGGGGTTACTTCTCAACCACTCCTTCTGGCAAAATGCCAGGCACCATCTTGACTTGGTTGTGGCTCTCAACAAGTAGGCACTATTATTGTCCTCATCTTATAGTTGAGGAAATTGAAATTTAAAGAAATTAATTTCTCCAAGGTTTATAAGGCTCTCACATTTCCAGAGCTCAGATATGAAGTGAATGCTTTGCAAATGTCATGAATAAACATTGGTTTTGTCTATAATGTTTGGTACATATGGCTTGTTTGGTTTTTTCAATCATATTGAAAACTCCTTGAGGACAAGAGTCATTCATGTCTTCTTGTTCAACTGGTTTAACCATGGTGCTAATTAAATTCAGAGGCTATTTTTGTTTCTTACATAAGAACAAATTGTACTTTTTATCAATCACATGAAGAATATCTCAGAGTAAATCACTTCTGAGGATAAGGCAGAATACAAGCAGCTACTTAGAAAGTGCTTTAAAGGCTAAATTCTTGTTTAACACCAGACAATACTTTTATGTCAATACTTCTTCACATCCATAAAGCTCTAGGCTGCCCCTCAGCAGCTATTAGATGCTGTCATAATCAAGCTGTTGTTCAGAGATATGGTATACAATACCTCTTCTTACTTTTGAATATAATCATGGGATAAACAGAGCATTCCAAGGTGGAGCAGATAAAGCCTTATAAAAGGAGATTAATTTAGTTTGTTACATAACCTGTTTATTCTTCTCAGAGTACCTCCTACATATCTGAAGTTTTATTTCATATTTTCTTCCTATGAGAATAAAATAAGTTAAGCAACTGTTTACTAGGCTGGTATCTTCCCTTCATAGAAAGGAGACAACAGAAAGTTATTTCAGGTTTCCTAACCCAGACAGTTTGATACCAGTCTAAGTCACTTAATTCTGTTTAGCTCTATGACCATTAATTTCATCCTCAACTCTAATAAAATAGAAGAAAGACACCATGAGAAAAGCATGGGTTCCAGGGTCATACTGACTCGGGTTTGAAACTGAACTTAGTCCACTTCCTATGATATGGTAAACATCACTGAACCTGTTTCCTCATCTTCAAAGAGGTGATTATGATACATATTTGGACAGGATTGTATAGTTAATTAAATAAGATTGTGTCCTAAAATAACTAGAATATAGATTTCTAATAGCCAACTCCCTTCTCTCCTTGATCAGAGGGCAAATGAAGTGTTGATGGCATAGGTGGACCTCACTTTTAGTTCATCCCTTTGTGTAACATTTTAAGCTAGAGTTTTGCAAATGTGATTCATGTGCTTCAAAATTTCTTGAAGCCAGGTGTGGTGATGTGTGCCTCTAGTCCCAGCTACTCTGGAGGCTGAGGTAGAAGGATTGCAAGTTTGAAGCCGTCTGGGAAATTTAGTAAATTTCTGTCTCAAAAGGAAATTTGAGGGGCTGAGGTTGTACCTCAATGGTAGAGCTATTTGCCTGGTGTACATGAAACTTTGGGTTCAATTCTCAGAAGCGCAAAACTAGCAAAATCACTTGGAGTGCATTGTTCAAAGGTGCACATTTTGAGGCTCCTGACCAACCAAGATTAAAACCTCTGGAAATTAGTCCCAAGAAACTATTTTAACCAGTTCCCTAGGTAATTCACTTCTACACTTAAATGAAGAATCAGGACATGAAAGTCTCATTCTGTTTTTTAAATTGCAGAATTTCAATTTCCAGTGGGGCCAATTTATTGATTTCCTTGAGGACTAAAGATATAAGCAAATATAAGTTATTATTGTTATATTTTAGTAATATTTGAGAAATCATTTGGAAAATAAATAACAAAGTTGGGTTCTCTAGAATCAATAATAAATTATATTTAAGTTTAAAAAAAAAAGGCTTCAAGGACTGGGAACATTTTTCTTGTTCTTCCCTTCCCTCCCCCAACCCCCAGAAAAAGGAGAGGATAAGAAAGAACTTCAGCAAAGATGTAACAAAGAAAGCTCTGGAAAGACTAAAGGTACTCATTCTGAGGCTAGGCAACTTCCAGTACAAAAGGAGCACAGAAACTAAAAAGTCATGTTCAAGAACTCCAAATATATTCTGTAATGCAATGTGTATGATTTCCTCTTATAAATTACTATATATATATTTTTTTTCTTTTAATTTACATTTACTCAGATAAGGTAGCAAAAGAGAAGTTGACTCCCTATCTGTGGATTCAACCAAACTTGGACTGAAAATATTTGAAAAATAATTGTGTTCATATTGAATACGTACAGCTTTTTGTTTTAATGGCATTATCTCCTAAACAATATAACAACTATTTACATCTTATTATGTAATACAAGTAATCTAGACATGATTTAGAGCATTCAGGGGGATGTGCACAGGCTATATGCCAATACAGTGCCATTTTAAATAACGGACTTGAGCTGAGCATCTGTAGATTTTGGCATTCATGGGGATTCTTTTTTTAATATTTATTTAGTGGTGAACATAATATTTTTATTTTTATGTGGTGCTGGGAATCAAATCCAGTGCCTCGTGTATGCTAGGCGAGCGTGCTACCCTTGAGCCACATCCCCAGCCCCAATTCATGGGGATTCTGGAACAAATCTCCTACCGATACTGAGGGATGACTCCACCATGAACTACTATTTATTTAGTGTTTATTATGTGCTACATAGTCGACAGATTTTTTTATCCTTAAAATTTGTCTGTAATTTGAGGCTGGGGATGTGGCTCAAGCGGTAGCACACCTGGCATGCACAGGGCCCAGGTTAGATCCTCAGCACCACATACAAACAAAGATGTTGTGTCTGCCAATAACTAAAAAATAAATATTAAAAATTCTCTCTCTCTCTCTCCCTCTTAAAAAAAATTTGTCTGTAATTAATTCTGTGTTCCTGGATACTGGGTATTTCATTGTAAATGTATTATTTTTCTGTATAAATTAAATAAAATTTTAAATTTAATATATTATCAATTTTTAAAGCACTATCAATTTTTCTCAACCTAAATAAGTTAATTATATAGTTTACATAAAAGACAAACACATAAGAATAGCTAAGGAAACCCTCTAAGAGAAGAGCAACATAGGATAAGCATCTAGCCCTGTCAGATAATAATCCATATTATAATGCCTCTATAATTAACACAGTGTACTCTGTGGACTTCCATTCTAGATTATGATAGAGTAACTGGATAATTCAAAAGGACTGATTTCATTCTCCTTTTTTAAACTACTAAGAATTGGACAAAAAGTATGCTATGTGGTTTTCACACATTGGACAACAGACAGTTCAGGGCAATGATCCCTGAAAAAAGGAAAATAAAATGAGTAAGGGCTATGATTGTCTCAGCTCACTGCCTGGAGAGTTTCTAGGTTGCAGCTCAGGGCAGGGAAACTTAAACAGAAGAAAAACAATGTCCCTGAGTTAAAGAGACAGAGATCAATATTCAGGGAGCTGAAGTGACTAGAATTCACAGCAGAAAACCGAAGAAAAGAGTGCCTTCAGAGAAAGAATCGTCAAGATCCGCAGAGGGTTTTATGGCAATTGGGAGGTCTTTCAGTTAGCTCCTATGTCCTTGACATAATGCCGTCTTATATTGTTTTTGAGCACTTTCTTACTTTCTGGCACTAAAAAGATACTCCAGAATTTTCTTGCATATTTCCTGCCCCAATCCTACAGTTATTTCTCCAAGGAGCCTTGGTTCCTGGTTTCATTGCAGAACAGAAATAAAAACCAAAATCAGGGCACTGGGTGTCCTTATTGCTAATGGATGTTTTTGCTTGTAGGTTCTCTCAGCTGGGAAAGCAACTCTGTGTGTGTGTGTGTGTGTATGTGTGTGTGTGTGTGCGCGCGTGCGTGCGCTATGTACCATGTATATGAATATACATGATACAGAGCACATCTATATAAATATTTATAAATGCTTCTATATATCTAGAAATTGTTTTGACTTTATGATTTTTTGACTATACCATGGTCTGGAAGTGATACACATTCTGTAGAAATCATAATTTAAATTTTGATCTTCTCCTGGTTTACGCAACACAGTACTCTTATAAGATGTTCAGCAGTGACAGCAAGCTGCAGCTCTTGCCACCCAGTCCTAAAGATAACAACGTATGCTCTACAGTGTACTGTGTTGCTAAGCTTTGATGATATTAAATGCATCTTCAACTTACGATATTTTCACCTTATGAATTTATCAAAGCATAATAAGTCAACACATCTGTAAGTCAATACATCTTCATATTCAAGTGTAAGTCTACACATATGCATATTCATTTGTATCTATGGCAAACTAATTATGACTTTATATTTATATCCCCAACTCTATTACCATATGGATCCATCTAGTCTCCTTCCCTTTCTTGCCTATACCCTCTGTGCGATTGAGAAACCTGGGTCTCACTATCTATCATTCATTTATTTGATTGTTCAATTCTAGTGTACATATATAGTAGTTTCAAAATTGTTAAACCATATCCCCATGGTAAACAACTTTATCAACTGGAGTACCGTTCTATGAACAGTTCCTTTTGTCTTAGTCTATAGACTACTAATTTCAGAAGTTACTTAAGTCAGCATCATTCCATTTTACTCCCTTCAATGAAGTTTATTTAAAGATATATAATATAGTTATATTCTTTTGTTAGTCTATAGTCCATCCTGGACTCCTGATAGGAGAATACTTGCAAAAGGTATTGTAAGAAAACATTTTGATCTCAAGGCCTATGATTTTTTGCAATACTGGGATTGCTGTGTGCAGTTTTCTTAAAGATATAATATCTACTATTCCTCTTCATTTGAACATTATTACAAATACATAAGAAAACACTTCCAAAATTACCCACACATTGTGTCTCTGAATAAAGAAGAATTTTGAAAATGGCAGCTGTAATTATATTCAGCAGGAACTTGACATGTTTAACTTTGCAATAATTATTTTATGAACACACAATGTTCCGTTATCATTGGCAGTTGTCTGATTTTTTTTTCATTTTTTTCAATTATTTAAATAATTTGTCAATCACAAGTTCTATTTAAAAAATTTTTTTTGGTTGTTGTGGGGAATGGAAAGAATGGAGGAACTTTGGATTGGGCAAAGGGGATGGTGAGGAGGGATTATGGGGGTTGGAAAGATGGTGGAATGAGATGGACATAATTACCCTAGGTACATGTATGATTGCACAAAAGGTTCATCTCTACACTATGTGCAACCAGAGCATTGAAATGTTGCGCTTGATTTGTGTACGATAAACTGAAATGCATTCTGCTGTCATGTACAACTAAGTAGAACAAATAAAAATAATAATAATAAAAAGTTTGTCAATGGACTTTTATTTTTATTTATTTATGTGCAATGCTGAGAATAGAATCCAATGCCTCAAAGGCTTTACTGGAGATATTTCTGTATTCTCCAGGGTATCCAGCTGCTCCCATAAGAGACTCCATCCCCGAAACTCAAGCTATTCTCTATCAGGAGAAGAGTACACAGAGGCTGATATTCTCTAGGAACTCTTAAGAGACAAAGCACCTGTCGATACCTGGTGTCAGTCTCATGCAGGTCTTAAATGCAAGATGTGGAAAAGATATTGCAGGAAGTAAGGACATATAAACCTGTCAAGATTCCGGAGGGGAGATACAACAAAACAACATTCTAATATGGTAACTGTGCCTAGGGAGGATAAATGGAGAAGAGGTACAAAGATGTTTAACATCTGAGTGTAAGGTGATTACTCTCAGCTTTCCTGTCAAATATATAAAAACGCATACATATATAATAATTTTTATTTCTTAAGATTATCTTTTTAAGGTGCATAGGTTCTCACTATGATGCTGCAGCTGGCTTCAAATTTGTGATTTTTCTTCCTCAAAGTCTTCAGTCCCTCGGGTTATGGGAATGTGCCACCACACCTGACTTATCACTCAGCTTTTGTGTCTCTGAATAAAGAAGAAGGATGTTATAGGTGGAAGTGGTGGCAAGTTTTCAAGGTCAGCCTCATCAGTTTAGCAAGATACTATCTGAAAAGTAAAAATGACTGGGGATACATGTTAGTGGCAAAGCAACCCTAGGTTCAAATCCCAGTAACAAAAGCAAAGAATATGCTGCCATTTAAAATAACATGGATGAAGCTGGAGAACTTCATGGTAAGTGAAATGATCCAGACACAAAAAGAAATCTATTGTATACTCTTTGTGGGGAATCTGGGGAAAAAACAGTTGAATGCATAGAGAATGGTGGTTACTAGAGGATGATCATTAATAATAGTGCATCATATACTATAAATTCCAAAGAGCCTAGAATTTTAGGTGTTCTTACTGCAGAATGAATAAATATGTGAGATGATGAATTTTATTAGTACATATCCACTATGCATATTAATGAAATTTGGTGTGATATTTCATATATGCATACACAGGTACTGATAATGTCCAACCCCCCCCTTCTACACTTGATGTCCCAGCCAGAGTCAGAACTCTACTTTCATATCAATTTTATTTTAGCTGCCATATATAATAGATACTAAACAGAATGTGATACTGTTCCTTCTGTGTCTGTCTTTCATCACATAGCATTATGTCATCCAATTCCATCTATTTTGCTGAAAATTACAGGAACTTGTTTTTGTTTATGATTGTATTATAATACCCCTATGTGAATACATAACATACTTTCTGATGCATATTTTAAGTTGCTTACCTATCTCACTAATTTTTCTTTGTGCATATTGTGAAACATACTGTTACACAACTTAAATTTCTAAACAAAAGAAACAAAGAATAAATTAGAAAACTATAAACAAAACAAAAAAGAAATAAGTGCCTCACACATGCTAGGCAAGCACTCTACCACTGAGCCACAACCTGAGCCTCCAGATGCACAGCAATTCTTTTTTTTTTTTTTTTTTTTTTTTTTTTTTTGTACTGGGGATTGAACTCAGGGGCAATCGACCACTGAGCCATAATTCTGAGCCCTATTTTATTTAGAGGCAGGGTCTCACTGAGTTGCTTAGCACCTCGCTTTTGCTGAGGCTGGCTTTGAACTTGTGATTCCCCTGCCTCAGCCTCCCTAGAAACTGGGATTACTGGCGTGGGCCAACACACCCGGCTTTTGATAGCAATTTGAGATCCAGAAATTTCATGAGAAACAAATAAGGCAAAAGCATAATTCTACCTGTTAAACATATATGTCATTAAACTTAAAAAAAATTTCCAAGTATTTCTACATATCCAAATGTCTAATGGTCATAATAAAAATATACACTTCATTCACTAAAATGGACATTTATGCACTAATTTTTTGTGCATAGCATAATGTAATCTAGAGGAAATTACTTTTGGCAATGTGCTTTCTAGAAGGAGTACCTTATATTCATAGCTTGCGAAAACTAGAAAAAAATCTTCCAACTTCAAAAATAATGATTATTACAGGTTAGTTGCCTGTAATAATCATTTTAATAGTTTTTTATTTAAAATTAACACTTGCGGTGATCCAACATGGCGGCCGGCGAGGAAGCAGCGATTCCAACATCTCCACTTTAACGGGATAAGAAAGACCCATCTGAACAGCAGCAGCCTACCTACGGAGGAACTTCTAGCATAATTCCCTTAAGAGGAGAGCAGCCGTGATCTGGTAGGTTTATTGGAAGTGACAGTTTGTCCCAGAGAAGTGGATCTTGGACGGCCACTCGGGCACAGAGGTCTAGTCCCGCAGCCATCAGCTACCTGGCTACACAGGTGGCCCCGCGGTGGGTGCAGAAGTCAAGTCCCAGAGCCAGCAACCACTTTTGCAAGCGGCAGACACCTGGAACGGCTTGGGCCGCCCCGCCCGAAACCGGCAGACGGGCTCCGCCATCCGGGCTCCCCCGGGAGGCATGGCGCTCGCTCGGGGAGCAGCCGCTTCTCCCGCTTTTGCAAGCGGCGGACACCCAGAACGGCTTGGGCCGCCCCGCTCGAACCGGCAGTCGGCCTCCGCCATCCGGGCTCCCCCAGGAGGCCTAGCGCTCACTCTGGGAACAGCCGCCTCTCCCGCCCGGTTCCTAACCACACGGACACAGCTACCCGGCTCCACAGGTGGCACCGCGGCGGGTGCAGAAGTCAAGTCCTGAGGAGGGAAGATGGCAGCGAAGGGAGTGCATCACCCCAGTGCGCTGCGTCACTGAGCGGGAGAAAGATGATGTGAATCGCCTGAAGGCTATCTTGTAGGGAATTTCCAGTGAAATTGAGGTGTTCCAGAATCTAGTGGACAGATTTCCATCGTGCGAAGTTCGACTGCGGGAGCTCCATTTCTCCGCACGGAGGGTCGCATAGCCTGATAGGCAATCGCCCCGCGGCTGGAGTCTGTGGCGCGCACTGGGGAGCGGCAGGGTGCAGGAGCGGAGGAGCAACGATACCTGCGGCCCAATGGAAAGACAGGCCAGGTAGCTTGCCAGCGTGGTGGACACGTAACACCGAGGCAGTCGCGTCACACTGGTTGGAGTGGGGGTGGAGCAGGGTCGCCGACCGGGTCCGGAGGGGGCTCAGCGACCCATTGGAGAGGTAGTCAGGTACCCCCATTGGGAGTGGGGGCTGTGCAGAACTGCGACCCACCGGCCTAGAGGCCTGCCAGCGTGGTAGACGCGTCACACCAATTGGAGTGGGGACCCAGCAGAGCCGCCACCCACATCCAGGTCAGGACCAACGACCCCAGGGCGTGGTAGTTACGTTACCACAATTGGAGTGGGGGCAGAGCAAAGCAGCCACCCGTGCCCGCAGGGGGGACAGACCTGCGACCGATCAGCGTGGTAGACCAATCACCCTAATTAGAGGAGGAGCATAGCCACTACCCGCCCTGCAAGGGAGACTCCCCAACTATACAAGAGCAATATAAATAAATAGGGGGTAAATTTCAAAAACACAACAGCTGCACCAAGCAGAAAGAAACGCGAGCAGTATGAAAAGACAAGGAAAGAAAGGACCACAAGCAATGCAGGTCAACTCAACATTAGAAGAGGTAATAGCTGCAACAGATGGAATGTCAGATAAAGAGTTCAGGATATACATGCTTCAGATTATCTGGAGTCTCAAGGAAGACATGAGACAGCAAAATCAGACAATGAAAGATCACATTGACAAACAAATCCAGGAAGTAAAAGATCAATTTCACAGGGAGATAGAGGTAATAAAAAACAAACAAATAGAAATCCTAGAAATGCAGGAAACAATAAACCAACTTAAAAACTCAATTGAGAATACTACCAGCAGATCACTTAGAAGAGAGAACATCAGACAATGAAGACAAAGTATTTCAACTGGAAAAGAACATAGACAGCTCAGCAAGTCTGCTAAGAAACCATGAGCAGAACATCCAAGAATTATGGGACAATATCAAAAGACCAAATTTAAGAGCCATTGGGATACAGGAAGGCACAGAGCTCCATTCCAAAGGAATAAACAGTCTATTCAGTGAAATAATACGAGAAAACTTCCCAGACTTGAAGAATGAGACAGAATCCCAAATCCTAGAAGCCTACAGGACGCCGAACGTGCAAAATCATAAGAGATCCACACCTAGACACATTATAATGAAAATGTCCAACATACAGAATAAGGAGAGAATTTTAAAAGCTGCAAGAGAAAGAAAGCAGATTACATTTAGGGGTAAACCAATCAGGATAACAGCTGATCTCTCAACACAGACTCTGAAAGCTAGAAGATCCTGGAATAACATATTTCAAACACTGAAAGAAAATGGGTTCCAACCAAGAATCGTGTATCCGGCGAAATTAAGCTTCAGGATAGAAGATGAAATTAAAACCTTCCACGATAAACAAAAGTTAAAAGAATTCGCAGCTAGAAAACCATCTCTTCAAAAAATCCTTGGCAAAACATTACAGGAAGAGGAAATGGAAAATAACAATGAAAACCAACAATGGGAGGTAGGACAGTAAAGGGGGGAAAGTAGTCAAAGAGGATAACAAATCAGGTTTAGTAACATCAATAAATAAATATGGCTAGAAGTACAAACAATATCTCAATAATAACCCTAAATGTTAATGGCTTAAACTCACCACTCAAGAGACACAGGCTAGCAGAATGGATCACAAAACAAGACCCAACAATATGCTGCCTACAGGAGACACATCTGATAGGAAAAGATATTCATAGACTGAAGGTGAAAGGTTGGGAAAAATCATACCACTCATATGGACTGCGGAAACAAGCAGGAGTGGCCATACTCATATCTAATAAAATAGATTTCAAGCCAAAGTTAATCAAAAGGGATAAAGAAGGACACGTCATACTGCTCAAGGGAACCATACACCAAAAAGACATAACAATCATAAATATATATGCCCCAAATAATGGTGCAGCTGTGTTCATCAAGCAAACTCTTCTCAAGTTCAAGAGTCTAATAGACCACCATACAATAATCATGGCAGACTTCAACACACCTCTCTCACCACTGGACAGATCTTCCAAACAAAAGTTAAATAAGGAAACTATAGAACTCAATAACACAATTAACGACCTAGACTTAATTGACATATATAGACTATACCACCCAACATCAAGTAGTTACACTTTTTTCTCAGCAGCACATGGAACCTTCTCAAAAATAGACCATATATTATGTCACAGGGCAACTCTTAGACAATATAAAGGGGTAGAGATAATACCATGCATCTTATCTGATCACAATGGAATGAAACTGAAAATCAATGATAAAAGTAGGAAGGAAAAATCAAGCATCACTTGGAGAATGAACAATAGGTTGCTGAGTGATCAATGGGTTTTAGAAGACATCAAGGAGGAAATTAAAAACTTCCTAGAGTTAAATGAAAACACAGACAAAACATATCGGAACCTATGGGACACATTGAAAGCAGTTCTAAGAGGAAAATTCATTGCTTGGAGTTCATTCCTCAAAAAAAGAAAAAGCCAACAAATAAATGATCTCATACTTCATCTCAAAATCCTAGAAAAAGAAGAGCAAAACAACAGCAAAAGAAGTAGAAGGCAAGAAATAATTAAAATCAGAGCTGAAATTAATGAAATTGAAACAAAAGAAACAATTGAAAAAATTGACAAAACTAAAAGTTGGTTCTTTGAAAAAATAAATAAAATTGACAGACCCTTAGCCATGCTAACGAAGAGAAGAAGAGAGAGAACCCAAATTACTAGCATACGGGATGAAAAAGGCAATATCACAACAGATTCTTCAGAAATACAGAAGATAATCAGAAATTATTTTGAATCCTTATACTCCAATAAAATAGAAGATAGTGAAGGCACTGATAAATTTCTTAAGTCTTATGATCTGCCCAGATTGAGTCAGGAGGATATAGACAACCTAAACAGACCAATATCAATTGAGGAAATAGAAGAAACCATCAAAAGATTACCAACTAAGAAAAGCCCAGGACCGGATGGGTATACAGCAGAGTTTTACAAAACCTTTAAAGAGGAACTAACACCAATACTTTTCAAGCTATTTCAGGAAATAGAAAAAGAGGGAGAACTTCCAAATTCATTCTACGAGGCCAACATCACCCTGATTCTGAAACCAGACAAAGACACTTCAAAGAAAGAAAACTACAGACCAATATCTCTAATGAACCTTGATGCAAAAATCCTCAATAAAATTCTGGCGAATCGGATTCAAATACATATCAAAAAAATTATACACCATGATCAAGTAGGATTCATCCCTGGGATGCAAGGCTGGTTCAATATAAGGAAATCAATAAATGTTATTCACCACATCAATAGACTTAAAAATAAGAACCATATGATCATCTCGATAGATGCAGAAAAAGCATTTGACAAAGTACAGCATCCCTTTATGTTCAAAACTCTAGAAAAATTAGGGATAACTGGATCATACCTCAACATTGTAAAAGCAATCTATGATAAGCCACAGGCCAGCATCATTCTGAATGGAGAAAAATTGAAGGCATTCCCTCTAAGATCTGGTACAAGACAGGGATGCCCTCTCTCACCACTTCTGTTCAACATAGTCCTCGAAACACTGGCCAGAGCAATTAGACAGACAAAAGAAATTAAAGGCATAAAAATAGGAAAAGAAGAACTTAAATTATCACTATTTGCAGATGATATGATTCTATACCTAGCAGACCCAAAAGGGTCTACAAAGAAGCTATTAGAGCTAATAAATGAATTCAGCAAAGTGGCAGGACATAAGATCAACACGCATAAATCAAAGGCATTCCTGTATATCAACGACAAATCCTCTGAAACAGAAATGAGGACAACTACTCCATTCACAATATCCCCCCAAAAAATAAAATACTTGGGAATCAACCTAACAAAAGAGGTGAAAGATTTATACAATGAAAATTACAGAACCCTATAGAAAGACATAGAAGAAGACCTTAGAAGATTGAAAAAGATACCCCGCTCATGGATAGGCAGAACTAACATCATCAAAATGGCGATATTACCAAAAGTTCTCTATAAGTTCAATGCAATGCCAATCAAAATCCCAACAGCATATCTTGTAGAAATAGATAAAAGAATCATGAAATTCATATGGAATAATAAAAGACCCAGAATAGCAAAAACAATGCTAAGCAGGAAGTGTGAATCAGGCGGTATAGCGATACCAGACTTCAAACTATACTACAGAGCAATAGTAACAAAAACAGCATGGTACTGGTACCAAAACAGGCGGGTGGACCAATGGTACAGAATAGAGGACACAGTAACCAATCCACAAAACTACAACTATCTTATATTTGATAAAGGGGCTAAAAGCATGAAATGGAGGAAGGATAGCATCTTCAACAAATGGTGCTGGGAAAACTGGAAATCCATTTGCATCAAAATGAATCTGAATCCCTATCTCTCGCCATGCACAAAAGTTAACTCAAAATGGATCAAGGAGCTTGATATTAAATCAGAGACACGGCATCTGATAGAAGAAAAAGTTGGTTATGATCTACACGCTGTGGGATCGGGCTCCAAATTCCTCAATAGGACACCCATAGCGCTAGAGTTAACAACTAGAATCAACAAATGGGACTTACTCAAACTAAAAAGTTTTTTCTCAGCAAAAGAAACAATAAGAGAGATAAACAGGGATCCTACATCCTGGGAACAAATCTTTACTCCACACACTTCAGATAGAGCCCTAATAACCAGAATATACAAAGAACTCAAAAAATTAGACAATAAGATAACAAATAACCCAATCAATAAATGGGCCAAGGACCTGAACAGACACTTCTCAGAGGAGGACATACAATCAATCAACAAGTACATGAAAAAATGCTCACCATCTCTAGCAGTCAGAGAAATGCAAATCAAAACTACCCTAAGATACCATCTCACTCCAGTAAGATTGGCAGCCATTAGGAAGTCAAACAACAATAAGTGCTGGAGAGGATGCGAGGAAAAGGGCACTCTTGTTCATTGCTGGTGGGACTGCAAATTGGTGCAGCCAATTTGGAAAGCAGTATGGAGATTTCTCGGAAAGCTGGGAATGGAACCACCATTTGACCCAGCTATTCCCCTTCTCGGTCTATTCCCTAAAGCCCTAACAAGAGCATGCTACAGGGACACTGCTACATCAATGTTCATAGCAGCTCAATTCACGATAGCAAGACTGTGGAACCAACCTAGATGCCCTTCAATAGATGAATGGATAAAAAAATGTGGCATTTATACACTATGGAGTATTACTCTGCATTAAAAAATGACAAAATCATAGAATTTGGAGGGAAATGGATGGCATTAGAGCAGATTATGCTAAGTGAAGCTAGTCAATCTTTAAAAAACAAATACCAAATGACTCCTTTGATATAAGGGGAGTAAACAAGGACAGGGTAGGGACGAAGAGCTTGAGAAAAAGATTTACATTAAACAGGGATGAGAGGTAGGAGGGAAAGGGAGTGAGAAGGGAAATTGCATGGAAATGGAAGGCGATCCTCAGGATTATACAAAATGACATATAAGAGGAAAGGAGGGGTAAGACAAGATAATACAAATGGAAGAAATGATTTACAGTGGAAGGGGTAGAGAGAGAGAAGGGGAGGGGAGGGGAGGGGAGGGGAGGGGGGATAGTGGAGAATAGGACAGACAGCAGAATACATCAGACACTAGAAAGGCAATATGTCAATCAATGGAAGGGTAACTGATGTGATACAGCAATCTGTATACGGGGTAAAAGCGGGAGTTCATAACTCACCTGAATCAAACCGTGTAATATGATGTATTAAGAACTATGTAATGTTATGAACGACCAATAAAAATAAAATAAAATAAAATTAACACTTGCATATTCAAAACTACAATAAATTGTCATTTTGCATAACTTTTATTGTCTATACAACTCACATTCATAAAATTAAAGTAGAATATTTTCTTAAAGGACTTGGGCTTTATTAATAAAATAATATCTGGATATTAATAAGTAAAATCTAAATGGAAATGAATGCTCTAACTGCAATGGAATAGTCAAAAATTAACATTTTACTTAAAAGTTCAGATTTTTTTTTTTAAGTGTTAGGATGGCCTTAGGCCTGAGCCTGAGCAACTCCACTTTATTTTTTTATTATTATTTTTTTTTAATACTTATTTTTTAGTTTTCAGCGGACACAACATCTTTGTTTGAATGTGGTGCTGAGGATCGAACCCGGGCCACTCGCATGCCAGGAGAGAGGGCCACCGCTTGAGCCATATCCCCAGCCCAAAAGTTCAGATTCTTAATATTATGGGTGTTGGTTTGACAACAAAGATTAGAATTATGATGCAATATAATAATTTTGTGGGATATGGTTGCGTAACCCCAGCAGCTTGGGAGGTTGAGGCAGGGGAATGTGAGTTCAAAATCAGCCTCAGCAATTTTTAGCAGAACTCTAAGCAACTACAAGACCCTATCTCTAAATAAAATATGAACCGGGCTGGGAACGTAGCTTAGGGGTTAAGTGCCCCCACCTTGTTAAATCCCCAGTACAGGAAAAAAAAAAAGCACCATAAAATAATTTTGACCCTGCCTTTTATTATTTTATAATTTTTATGAATATTTGTTAGCTCAAATAGAATATATGAGCCCATCACTATCACATATATATTTTTTTCCAGTGCTGAGGATTGAACCTAGTGTCTACTGCCACTATTAGGTAGGTGCTGTAACACTGAGTTATAGTCCCAGCACTTTTTTATTTTATTTTGAGACAGGCTGGCAACTAATTTGCAATTCTCCTGCTCCAGCCTCCTGAATAGCTGGGATCACAGGTGTATACCACCCCACTTGACTACATGTACTCTTGATAATTTTATTTAATTGTCAATCTATTTCCCTAATAACTGTTTTAAAGTTTTTTATTGCTTCTATACCCAAACCAATACGAAAAATGATATATTTTTGTTTACTTATTAGAAATCATTAAATTTTTAAACTTTGGAATTTTCATTGTAAGATAGTGTAAGAGCTTAAAAGTTGTTTAAACAAACAATCTCAAGGAACTGCTGGTGTGGCTCAGGTGGTAGTGTGCTTGCCCGGCGTGCAGGAGGCTCTGGGTTTGGTTTTCAGTGTCCCATAAAAGCAAGATAAAGATATTGTGTCCACCTAAAACTGAATAATAAGTAAAAGAATTGGTTCAAGTACTAATAAAGCTAAGCTTTAGGGGGGAGCATTTTGTTAAAAAAAAAGTGATTACTTATTTTTATTTTACAAATGTTTATAGCTATTCTATTATCATCAACTACATAAGGGAAATGAGACTCAGTGGATTTATGTAGTTCACTAACAAACGAAAGCTACGCCAAGGCATTCTGACATGACTTCACATGGATTCTTACCACATGGTCAGTAATGGGGCAAAAGTAAAGCTGAGGGCCAATTGACTATATAAGGATGATATTTATCCTTACTAGAGTAACATGGAAATCATAGTCATCTTGTGAGTACTTGTCATGTAAAGGACAGGAAAACAAAACCAAACAGATCTGTTAGTAATTTATTAAGAAAAAAAAATCCTTTGTGCTCTTCATATACACCCTCCTCATCTTCCTTGTTTTATTTTTCTTCACATAACTCATCACAACCCAACATAGTATTTATTTTGAGTGTTTATTTGTTTATTATCTTCCTCACTTTACTAGATTTTAAGCTTTCAGAGAATGATGTAGGATTAGGGGGTTGGCTCCTTTAAAATGGCCCTATTCTTGGCACTGGTGCATAGTTATCAGAAAAAACTATGTTGAACTAATGGTTAAATAGAAGATGAAAACACATGGAATTAAATAAATCAACTAAGGTTGGCACTTGCTAGTGTCAATATTTTTGAAATTTCCTCAATTTGCTCTATACTTTCAGCACCTTTGTTTCAACCTCAGAGGTGCGTAAGCTTCTGGCAAATACAGTTTTTAATTGACTATTAATAGGAATTTATAATTATTTTCCTCTCCTCTCCAAAAGGCAATGTGATCCTGCAGATATCATGACTTTTCTGTCAGTTTATTGTGCATTAACCGTTCATTAATTTATATGTACTCTTCTGAAATCAGTTACAGAGCTGAACGTTGTTGGATACTAGAGATGAAATAATTTACATGTATATAGGTTTCCAATCTTTGCATAACATAAATTTCAATACATACTTTTCAAGGAAAAAGAATTGTCCCTGTAATTTGTTAAATTCTCCCTTTTGGGAGTGGTAACTATATAGTCATACTGCTTATAATGTCTGGAATTTACAGTAGGCTGAATACTGTGGAGAGTTTAGGTAGAAACACGAGTTATTGTGGAAGGAGGAAAAAAAGCCTGAGGCCCCACTGGGATTCGAACCCAGGATCTCCTGTTTACAAGACAGGCGCTTTAACCAACTAAGCCATGGAGCCCTTGGGCACCAGTTCTTTTGCACTGTATGTATCCATTCTATTAAGTATTCTTCCTATGGAGTTCGTGACTTATAGTCCATCAAGAGAAAATGAATAAACTCTAAGAAGACATTCTACTTAAGTACATGCACTACAAAACTAATACAAGCAGAAAAGGTTTTGGTAACTTAAATATTACTAATAACGTTTCAATTAGTCGAAAGATACACACTTTTTCCACACGAGATAAAGTCTTCTAAAAATCAAACTTTCCTGTTACTGCATCTCATCTATCTAAACTTGGATTCTTCATTCGAATGTCCTAACTGGGGATCCCAGACCAAGGAACTCCACCGGGAGACCAAGTTGGGCACATGCCAGTCCTTACAGGCAATTAGGCTCAACAGAAGTGATTCCGAGGGGAGAACTGAGGTCAGCAACCCCTATCCAAAGCTAGCATCAATGCAGCATTTGCTTTCTGGGTTTATTTTTCTTTAGACCTGTTCTCAGCACTGATTCTCAGAACCAGGATCATTCTGTTTTAACTTATTTCCCTGGCTGCATTTAATAAGATCTGGGGATCTGTTTACATATGTCTCTTGGTTAGGAAAGGGAATACATTTAGATTAAAGGGAATTTTTGAGAGTTCTCTGGAATCTCAATCTTGTTTCCAAAAAAAAAAAAAATGGATTATTAGAGCAATTAATTCTGAAGTGTCTACACAAATTTATAATTAAAAAGTTCAAGGGTGAAGAAGATCAGAAGTCAACTTTATTTCTATCTGTTGCCTATGATAAGGTTGAGAGTTGCCCTGAAACTAAGATTCTTTGAAAGCAGAGACAACAAAATCTGTTATAAAAGCATACATAACTTAAGTCAAATTAAGTAACATTCACAATAAAACTGAAAGAAATTTTCCCTAAATTAATATATGAACATGGAATATTTATATTTCAGTCCATCCTAGCATCCTTCAAACTCAAAGCATTAATAGGGACTGGTAATACCTTTTGAAGCTAATTTTATAAATAGAATTGTAAATTCACAACAAACACTGTATTCTCACACTTCAACTTCATATCAACACAGACCCTTTCATAAATAATACATTCAGAGTAAACAAGCCATTGTTAGTTGAGCCATCTATATAGTACTTATTCTAATGGAAAAACCCAGAACTTAGAAAACAAAATACTCCATTTATAATACTCCATTTGTAATCTATGTAGCAAAATAAAAAAGTCTAAATATAAGTGGAATAAATATATAAATATGAGTATATGATGAAGGTGGTAATTTGAATCAGTAGAAATAAAATGATTTATTTAAAATATTATGTTGGATAACCATCTAAGAAAATGAAAGTTTAAGTCAATATACCACCTGTGGTACTAAAATTACAAATAGATACCAAAATTTTAAAGTAAATGATGGAAGCTCACATTATAATTGCCAGAAATGTGAGGACAGGTTTTAGTTGTTGTTGTTGTTTTGTGTAATACACACACACACACACACACACACACACATCTTTGTTGTAGAAAAATCTTAATATGGTTGCTCAGGAGTCAGAATCCCTTGCCCAGTGGAACAGGGTGGAAGAGAGGGTAGACTTTCATTATGAAAGTTGTGGTAATTTTGAATCATATGTTTTACTTATATTTATTAAGAACATTTTGAAAACTCACCCACACAACAAAATTGTTCCCTTGGACATACAGTCTTGAAGAAAAATTTCCTAGGACTGCCTCATATTACAGAATATATAACACCTTATAGCACTTTAAGTTGAAAACTGCAGAATTCCTAGGAGTGAACCTGATTTCAGATCATGTTGGGAATGGAACCTTAATCTGAGGCCTTCAGACCTCTCCACCACAGCAGCACACAGTAACTCCTTTGGAATTCATCTTAATAATTTAAAAGACATAAGTATGTCCTCTTGATTATTATTATTATTATTTAGAACATATTGCACAAATGATTCTGTAGCCATCCCAACCACCAATCAAGTCCCAGACTCGGACCCTTGCCCTGCAGCTGAGACACCCACACACCCACGTTTACCTCCAGAACTCTAAAACCCCAGAGGAAAAGAGAAGAAGCCAAAGCCTAGCGTCCTTCAAACTCAAAGAGAATCAGCCCTTGACAAAATTGTTAGAAACCAGCCTGGCTGACGCAGCACCAGGACTCCGAGGACGCGGAGATAAAGAGCATTCCAATTTGTCATCCCAGTTTGGGAATCCTCCGTGGGAAGGGAAATCAATTTCAATATCTGCAAACTGAAAATAGAAGAGTTCCCATCCCAATCCACCTGGAACTTGAGCCACAGTTTGTGTGCC